>NC_134836.1:33377881-33522037 GCF_004210375.1 Tachypleus tridentatus
ATCAATGCCTGTCGGTAAACTACACGAAATTTCTGTTGCACCGTAGGCTTATACTTCTTTAGTGTAGAATACTGAATAGAGACGTTTATGCTAGGTGGTTTCTATTTTTATCATTCTGTTTCGAACGTGTTTGAACTGTTTGTAATTAATTAGTAGATCTCTCCTCACGTAGTAACTTGCAAGTGGTAACTCAGTCTGAGCAACAGATTCCCAGATGAAGGTTTTCTTTAATTTTGAAATAATCCACACATTTTTATTTAGTGCGTTAAAAATAAAATGCACAGTAATAAACAAATAAATTGTGATTTTCGTTTTTAAATCTTATTATGACTGTAAGTGTAAGGTCTCACTTATTCAGTTAGTTACTTTTAATAGGCTTCCAAATTACATTTTGTTATAATACATATCTTTGACATGCTGGACTTCCTTTTGTACAATTTTGACTTCCTTATCTGAGAAATAATGTTAACTTAGTGGAAGGGCTTTTGAGGAAGAATACTGATACCAGATGATTCAGAAGATGGTAGGAAAAATCTTGTGGGGGTAGGGTTAGTGAAAAAAAGAAGAAATGATCATGCTGATGCTACAGTGATGGTGATATTTTCAGGGTTATACAGGTAATTTATATGATAGTTTGTTAATTAAAAAAATTATGAAGGCAACAAATAGGATTCTCAAGAGGATAAAACTGAAAGATTTGGAAAAGAGGGGCTGAGCCATGCTTAAAACATTTTCTTTCTTTCTAACAGGGTATCTATGATTTGGAATGAGTTGCCTTTGACAGTGTTGGAGGCCAACATATTACAGGAGTTTAAATGAGAAATTGATGAGTTTCTGAAACATAAAGGGTGGGTTTAATTTTTACCTTATGTTCTATTTGTAGTGAGTGTTTCGGACAGCTTACAACATTTGGGACTAGCAATAAAAGGTCCTATATTATCTGTATGTTTTGACCCTACAAATACTATTCGTTTCTGTAATATTACTCTTTATTTCCTTAATTTGTTATTAATTCTTGCATAGTTACTTACGATATAATTCTCCAGAGATTATTCTCACTCAAAGGAGTCTTTCAAGATTGTGAATTAAGAATCAATAAACACAATTTTCTTTCTTTCAGCAAATATTACTAATAAAAACTCAAATACTGATATGATTCATGTACTGTATAAATGTTATAGAAAATTACAGAAATGTTTGAAATAGAAGAAAATATTTCTAGTATCAGAGAAGCACACAGAGATTTTCCTTGTGGAGAAAAATGTACATGTAAAAAACAGCTGGTATGGGTTGAGAAAATTCTATGTAGAGGAGCAAACAACATTTCGACCTTCTTCAGTCATCGTCAGGCTAATTCATCAAAGACTTTTAATTTCAAGTCTAACCTTAATTAACGTAATCATAAAGACTTAATGGCCAGTTTTGATGTTATATCCCTCTTTACAGAAGTTCCAATCACTGAAGCCTGCAAGATAGCATCAGAACTCTATATCAGAGACCCTAACCCATCAATAGACATTCTCAGCAACCAATTAGCAACCCTCATAGAATTCACCATGATGAAGACAAACTTCATGTTCAACAATTACAACTATGTACAAACAAATGGTCTAAGCATGGGTAACCCATTATCACCAGTTCTAGCCAATAGTTTTATTGAAACACAAGCAATTAACAGAGCATTACATCCACCACTATACGGGTACAGATATGTAGACGACACGATTGCAAGATTCACATCTACAGAACACACACTTAATTTTTTTCAGTCACATTAACATCCCAACATTAACTTCACATATGAACAGGAAGAAAGCAATCAAATATCATTTCCTAATCTTGAAATTACAAGAAGTGATACACAATTTAAAACAGAAATCCACTGAAAAATTTTCCATACTGGACTATACATTCCTTGGGACTCAGCAGATGAAACAAAACAAAAATTCAACATATTGAGAAACCAAATAAACACAGCCATAAAACTATGCTCACCAGATAAAATTAACAATGAATTAGACAAACTAAAACAGTATTCATCAACATCAATAAGTTTCCTCCACAAACCATAGAAAACATTATATGCAAACACCTAGACAAAAAGCAAAATCAGCTAACAAAATAAATATATCCCATGAATTAAAAAATCACAAAACCATATACTGCTGCATACCATGCATTTCTGACAGCATCAGAAAAATAACCAACATTTGGCAAAAACTAGTAACAAAATATGACATTCCAGTTAATACCAAATTTATTCGGAAGCCAGGGACAAAAATTAAGGTCTATACTATGTAAAAAACTACACTGACAAACACTACATCAACATTATTTATAAAATACAATCTGATAACTGCCACGACTTTTACATTGGAGAAACAATGGCAAAAATGGAAACCAGATTCAAAGAACACAAAAAGTCACCTTCACACATTTTTGAACACTGCAAATCAAATAAACACAACATAACCATAAAAAACACCCAAATACTAAATAAAGAAACAAACATAAACAAATGCAAAATTAAAGAAGCCTTACTTATACAACAACTCAAGCCCAAAATAAACCAATACAAAGGAACACCTTTATACCTATATTAATAATAATAATTAAACATCTAAGCACACCCTCTACATTCCTACGCTCAGTTACACAACCCCCTTCAAACATGTGGTCAGCTATTGGTCAGTTACCTCTTTCTTTCTTTGTGAACCTGATGATGACCAAAGAAGGTTGAAACGTTGTTCGCTCCTCTACATAGAATTTTCTCAACCCATACCGTCCGTTTTTACATTTGTACACTGAGGTTTTGTTTGCAGAAATTAGTTAACTATGACAAAGTAAAATGAGACAGCAGAACTTGATTTTAATTTCAAGTACATGTGTTTTTATGTAACAAGTAGCTGTAGGAATACATTTATGAAAGTATTTTGGTAACATTTCCAACTTCTGAAATTGAGGAAGTGTCTGTATTTTAAAAATTGTTATAATCTGCTTTTTACCTCCACTGTTACTTTGTTGTAGGAGACATGTTTTGTTGACTTTCCTTGTTTTTAGTACAATTTTTATTCAATTTTTCATCCAGGTTAAACATGGAAACATGGTTCATATTTTGAATTTAAAGAATATGTACAAGTATTTTGTACTTGCATATAAAAATTTTGTTTTTTCAATTTAAAGTCAATCCATTACTATTTAAAGCATTGACTGTAGTTATAATGTGAGTAACCTAAATACACAATTTTCAGCTGTATGTAGTTTTAACTAAAATAACATTAAGTTTTTGTTTTTTATCTTAAAATTAGTACTTAACCTTTGCTTTTGTTTTGTTTTTTTAATTTTTGTATGTATAGGTTTTACTCTGTAGAATAGAAGAAAACTTGTGACTTTAGCTTAGGAAAAAAGATGTCTCAGACAGAACTGACGTATAATGCTACATCAGGTAGTGGTCAAAGTCAGACAGAAGCCCATGAGAAACTAGACTCATTTTGGCTGAATGTTATGGATGAAATTAGAACAATGAACCAGGTGGGATTATTTGTTGTATCACTAACATCACTTTTAACATCTGAAGTGTTCTGAAATTTTTTGAAAACTGAATTTTTTTTGTTTTTAAGTATAGTGGTGTTAGAAACATATTTAGAACTTGAGCAATATTATATTAAACAAGAAAAAGAAAGATGAGGAAGAACATTTGTCCAATCAAAGGTACTCCTCACCAACAAAAATGAGCCATCACGTAAAATGCACATAAAGAGTGTCCATTTATTAAGTTAAGTAAGTGTCTGATAAATGTTTAAAAATATTTGTTAATAGCATATTACACATAATCATACAAAGCATTCCACAAATTTTGGAGTGACTTTAAGGAGTCTAGGAAAAACATAACATGTCACTTGTAAACTTGTTATTTCAAGATAAGTTTGGGGAAAATTGTACTGGTTTATTAGAGGGGAGAAAGTATGAGATCAGAAATGGAAATTAACACGTTGTAACTAGACTTTCTTTTGTCATGTCATAATATTTCAGTATTACATTCATATTAATTAAACAGTATTGTTACCAATATACATCAATAAACGTGGATTAGAAATGTATACTACTCACAAAAATTAAAGGATAATGACATTTGTTTAAATTTGTGACTCGTTAGGTTTTCAGTTTTTTACATTTGTCATGCTTATTTTAAAGGATTACACTAATCTTCCATAGAGTTGGCAAACTTATGCACTAACGACTCCTTATGTACTTGGTTTTTATTAGAAATAATCCATATTCTGTAAAACAAAATGCTAGTTTTGATTAGGAAAGATGTTTACAGTTGAGATAAACTGGAATCTCTCTTACTCTATAAAAGCTACTGTCTGTTGGGAATGTTTCAAATTGGCTTACCCTCGTGCAGAAATCTCATTCAAATACCAGTACATTTGATGTTTCTTAAATTTTATTTATTTTTTAAAATAAGTGATTGTGTATAGAATGAGTTTTCAATATTTGATAAAACACAAACCTCTTGATATTTTAAATTCGTATTTGGTTAGATTAGATTTCAAACGCTGGATATCAAAGTGGTAATAACTTGATAATTGTTTAAGTGGTTAAGACACTTGCTAAAAATCCAGCATGGCCAGATGGTTAATGCACTCAACTCATCATCTGAGGGTTGTGGGTTCAAATCCCCATCACACCAAACATGCTCACCTTTTCAGCCACAGGTTTGTTATAATGTGATGGTCAATTCCACTATTCATTGGTAAAAGAGTAGCCCAAGAGTTGGAAGGGGTGATGATGACTAGCTGCCATCCCTCTAGTCTTACACTTCTAAATTAGGGATGGGTAGTGAAGATAGTCCTTGTGTAGCTTTGCACAAAATTCAAAAGACACTTGCTAAAGGTAACAGAACATACAGAACTTGTGTTGTTAGGTTTTCTTCATGTATTTGTGAAATTAATTTTGTAATATAATAAAATTAAATACATGGTTTCTCTGCATACCTACAGAAAATGAGTTTCTACAAAGTTTTTTTTTTTTGCAAAATCATACTGCAGAATAAAATGCATTGTAATTTTCCATAATAGCTAGCATTACGATTCTGTGATTCTACTGAAAAAAAATTTATATTGATTTGTTGCTGACATAGTGAATCATAGTTCTAAGTGTAGTACTGTTGTGCTCTGGTTATATTGTAACGAATGTTGGATGAGTAGTCAGTTGTATATACTCAGTGATTACAGTCAGTTAATTGATCAGTATTGTTTCCTTCAGTTAGCAATGGGTGCTATCAGAGAGTCTATCTTCCTTCTAACATACATAAGTTGGCTGGCAGTGAGTGCTACCAGAGTTTATGAAATAGTCATGTTTCATCAATTTTTTTTTATTTATTTGAGAAAAGTTTTCAGAAGTGGCAGATAACCTTAGTAGCCCTTGCATAACAAAGATGAGACAAGAAAATGTGTTGCCATTATAAGTTCTAGCAATATTTCAGTTAGATAGATAATTATAGTCGTTGAAAATAGTGGTAATCAGCAACCTTAATATTGATTGGTTTATTATTTGTGACAGTTGACTTAATCATAATTTTGATTAGTTTACATAATAGTAATTGATGTAATCTCTAATTGTATATAATCAATTACATTGATGTAATTGCTCAGCTCTACTGTTACCGTGGTTAGTATTACTGACCTTTAAACATTTGTTTCTGAAGAATGTGATTAACTAGTCTTTGTTGTTGCTACTTTTACTGTAGTTAAAAAAAAATTGTTTTTTTTACATGCTGATGAAAATTAGGTAGATCAGTTAATATTTGATTTGATTTACATGTGGGTCTAACTTTGATGTTTATAGATCTGTATGCATCTTTGTGTTTTCATAATCCAGAATAAATAACTGATTTTGCAACAAGCAAAATTATATCAAATGGAGTGCCATATGTTTCAGTACAGAATTTTCCATGGTGAAAATTTTACTTGAGTGAAAAATAGATGAATCATAGTTTTGTAAGCATGCTGAGAGAAATCACTTTAAATTGTTTATTTGTTTGCATGGAAAGAAACTATTGGGGTCAGTGATGCAGAAATGGGGTCAGTGAGTTAGTAAGTAGAACAACTTTTTTAGATTTTGCTACTGAGTGTTAAAGGTAAATGTGGGTTATCAATGCAGTCTAGCTGACAAATACATTGCTTTTTTTTAAATATCTCATTTCTGACTGGCATAATAACTTGAGAAAAATGCAGAGTAGCAATTTTAAATTTGTGTTGTGTCTCATGAAGAATGGTACCAACAACTTGTAGGCAAGTCCTCTTAAAGTGCAAGATGTATCAGTAATGTAGAAGCTGTTTCAAGCATACTTTATCAATCTTAGCTAATCCAATAAAAGAATACTACTTTACCATGACCATTATTTATTCTGTTTTATATCTTTAATGTTTTAAGGAATTTATAATACACTGCTCAGAATGATTAGATGATAATCCAAGTTTTCTATGACAAGGCATGTCTAGTGTTATGGAATAATCTGAAGTCTTAAGTTCATTATATTTTTAAAAATATATCAGGTATTCTGATAAATGTTCTAACATGCACATTTTACTTCACACAAAAGTGTGGGAAATACAGCTTATTCTCAGTAGTTTCAACAACAACAACACTGTGACTAGTAGGATTTAGACTTGGTTTAAGACTTAAAATACACCTGAACATGTAGATGATTGTCAACGACTCTCCAAGATGATAGTTCAAAGTGAACCACTAAGCCTCAGCTCTTCAACTCAACAACTTAAAGCAGGAAGTGGATGCATATCAGCATGAAAATGGTCAGAAATTATTTTGTAATTATTGGGCAGATTACCAGTAGCATTCTTCTTACCACCACAAAGTCAGTTGCCTTTGGTAGATTTAAGAACATTGGGATTGGTCAACTGTCATTGAGCAGGTATCTTACTCACAAATAAAGCATGATTCACATGGAAACCAGATAAAAGGTGTTTACAGGTTTAGAGAGTTCTCAGAACCAGCATTAATTCCAGTTATAGAGCTAGGGCAGTTGCAACATGCTGATTTAGGCAATGATCATTATTGGTTATCAAATTCACCTTTTTGCTGTGTTGTGGAACACATGGCATATAGTGTTGCCATATATTGATGCAGTTGGATAGTATTCTGATTGATAATAACACATACAATATTCATATGTTTAGCAGTTTTCTAAAACAAAAACATAAACCCTCATTATGGATGCCTGTATGTGGTGAGGAGACCTCCCAGAGAAGGTTGTCTTTGCAGTTTACCTCTCTGGAATCTGAATGTTCACTCGCATGTTTGTCAGGTGTGGTGGCATGACAAAGAGGAGAGGATCCTTGTAGTTGAGGGGTCCATCCCAAACACATCACTTTGGCCTTGAATTCCTTTAAACAGGTGGCTTTAGGGTGTCCCCCCAGGGTCAGTCAGCTGGTTCTGTTGGGCTAGGGTCAGCTGACTACTAGTGTTGTAGACATTATGCCTGATGCTGGAGTCTGAGTATAGCATTCATAAAACACTGGTGTTGCTGTAGTGTCTTTGATTGGTATTGTAATGCTTTTTCCTCGTAGGACTCCATGGTGGATGGGGTCAGTGGGTACTGAATCTTTCTTCTTTCATTATGGATTCCCCAAATCGAAATGGAAATAGTGATAAAAAAAAGAGATCATCTGTAAATGACTATGTTTTAATGACTCTGAACAGCAGTCTCCACCTCCTACAACTGTACCTCATTTTTTCATACTACATTCTTTTTCAGGTAAGTTTCTAGGGCAAATATTTTCCCCTTTTTTTATTCAAAATGGATTAGAGGAGCTTGCTGGCTTCTCTAAGTCAGTCAGGAAGCTGTGTTCTGGGAACATCTTGGAGGAAACATCTGTCCCAAAACACAGTGAACTCCTCTTGAACTTGAAGATCATTAGGAATATATTCATTGAAGTTACTCCCCATGCTACTTTGAATTCCTCACAAGGAGTTATTATTGAGATGGATTTGAAGAACTTTTCCTAAGTTTGAGGTCTTCTCTGGTTTCTGTGTCTAAGGAGTTCCTGTAGTGAGGCATATCTTCAGTTGTAAGGATATAATTATGTTGCCTATTAGTGTTCTAATTTTGACATTTACAGCACCATATCCACCTGTTGCTGTCATGGCAGGTTGAACTGTAAGGTAGGGTCACATGTTCCCAACTCTTTCAGATGTTTCCAGTGTCAGGTTTTTGGTCACTCAAAGTTATCATGTGGTTCTTTGACATGTCCTTGTTGTGGTGGTAAAGACCATTACACCTGAGAGTGTGAGTTTGGCACTCATTGTGTTAATTGTAGTGGCTCTCATCACCCCTCTTACTTTTGTTCTTGCCTTAGATGGGTGGAGGAGACATAGATACAGTGCTTGAAGATGATTAACAATGTTTCTTACCCTAAGGCTCAGAAGTTATTGTTCCCAAATACATCTTGGACAGTGCTGTTGCACTATGTTCCATTGCTGTCGTGGAAGTGCAGACAGATCTATCCATGCCTCCAACAGAGTCAGTCTCAAATCATGTGAGGGTCTTTTGTCTTCTGTAGATAAGCAGATTGACAAGTGAGTTTCTACTCATGTCTCTATCCTCTCCATTCTGCCCAGGCCCACTTCCTTCAGTATCTGTTTCTGGCATGTGGTCAGGTTCATCTTCTTTAGCCTGTAGATGTAGAACAATTATTTGTTCATGTCTTCAGCTATTTGAATCTCTGTCTACTGATAGAATATGCCAACTTGACCCAGAGCAAAATCCATTGAGTTTGACAGATCTCTTTCTAATACAGTAAAATGGCATGGTCATAAACCAAAGGGTTCTCCACAGAGTTCAGTTCTCATCTACCTAAATAAAAATGGCTACTTTGATACAATGGAACTGTCAAGGTTTCTTTTCTGATCTGGATGACATTAAGGCTTTGATTGACTCCTATTTTCCTATGTGTCTTTCCTCACAGCAAACATTTCTGAAGCCTACAAATGTAGTCACTTTTTGGGAGTTTTACCAGAATGACAGGTTGTGCGATGGATGAGTGCATGAAGAGGTGGTACTGCTGGTTGATCAGCACCTGTCTATCCTGTCTTTTCATCTCAATACACCTTTTGAAGCTGTTGCTGTCTGTATTTCATTAGATTGTACCATCCCCTTTTGTTCTCCCTACATGTCTTCTGTAGAAACTTTGATCATTACCACAGCAGCCCACTTGGGGTTGTCTTCCTTTCTCAGTGGGCTATGCTCTTTTGGAATAAATGGTCTGCCACTTTTCCCTTTGGCCTTTGTATCAAGTTGCAATTGACTGAGTTGCATGTGTCACTGGATGATGCTGCTGTCTCCACTGATCAGCCCATCCCACCATGGCTTATTAATATCGTCACCTGTGACCTTTCATTGAGTCATCTGAGGAAAAAGGATATTCTAGATTTGAAAATACTGTCTTCTCTTTTCCAAACATCTTTTGAAACATTCTTCCATTTCAGTTTGTACGGATGATTTGGAATCAGGTGACTCTGTGGGATCTGCTATTTTTTGTTGTGATTCGATGGTTGCTCACAGGATACCCTCTACAGTTTCTGTGTTCACTGCAAAGTTGTATGCTAGTTCTCTTGTCCTGGATCATATAGAAGCTATGCAAATACATAAATTGTACTATTTATCCTGTCTCTTTTAGTTCTCTACTGGCCCTGGAATTGCTTAACATTAGTTCTCGCTCTGTTCTTGGTGATATCTAAAAAGGAGTGGCCCATTTTCCTTTATCTTATGTTCATATCCACTTTTTTTTAGATATCTGACTATGTTGGTATTTGCAGGAATGAACTTGTTGACACTGTAGCTAATTCTGTCTGTTCTAGTGCCATCAAACTTGTGCTTATTCCATATATGGACTATGGTCCCATATCGTTGGCTCAGTTTCATGTTATTTGGCAGTTGACTTGGAGTGAGCAACATTGCAACAAGCTTTCTCAGATCCAGCCTTCTGTTGTTCTTTGGCTGTATTATTTCTGTTAAGATCAGAAGGAGGGAGGAAGTTTTCTTAACTAAGCTATACAGTGGTCACAATGTTTTAATACATTTTTTTATCTGGGACTGAACCATCAGTGTGTGCCCTTTGTGACACTCAAACCACAACTGCTCACATTTTACTGTCAATGCCATCGTTATGGCTAGGAGTAGTGGCACAGTTTTAGATGTGTTTTTTCTATAGGTTTAACCCTGACATTGGATAGTGTCATTGGCAATGGTGACACTGTCCGACTTGCTTGTTTGAACTACCTGTTAGTCATCCTGGTGAGTTATTATTAAAATTTTGCTACACGTCTTTTAAAACTTTTATGACTTTACTTTTTGAAAATGGCCATAACGTCAAATAACTTGGAACCAGGACTGGAAAGGCCAACTTCAGATGTCTGACGGTGGTTTTTGTACTTATCTGTTAGTCTTCCTGACAGGTTATGATAATTACAATTATGCTACAGAAAGTCCTTTATGACTTCTATTACTATAGTTTTTCTCTTAACGTTCTAGACTAGATATAAACATTGGTTTTATGCTATTTATATCTTGTTTTTTTTTAAACTTTGTTTTGTTTTACCTTAATTTCCTTTTATGAATTTTACTAAATTTAATTTTAACTTTTTACTGGATGTTTGGCACAGATAGCCTAGCTGCTTTGTGCCATAAAACACTAAATCAGCCAACCAACTAACTCATGATTGATATAAGATCTAATTACAGAATCAGTTTTCCTCTTGTTTAAGTATAATTTTACTATAGAAGAAGTAAGAGCCAAAAATGAACAGGAGTTTACAAACTACTAATGTTGGACTATCAAACAGCATCTTCAAGACTGAAAGTTTGACATGTGCATTCTCCATTAGGATATCATCTGTAGTTTTGAATGGATTGAAGATTTGGTGATTTATAAAACTGCATTTAACTGTTAAATACTCCTTTATCGTGTGTCTGGTAATATTTTAAATATACCGTAAGCTATTATACACTTTCATAGAAATCAAGTATTCTTTATAATCATTGCAGATGACTACCCGAGTTCATCTTACCTGTTACATTCTTTTGAAATTTTTGGAATGTTTTTTATTATCACATTATTTATTTTCAGGAAAATTTTGTTGGATTGTGTTTCTGTGAATTGAAAGGATTAACATAAAATAATGTATCTTTTATTACAATGCAAAAATATGTCATTCTGCATGTTTTGTTTTGGCTGTGGTCTGTATTGTCATTATTACCTTTAGAGACTTTAATGAGAACTTTGTCCTTTTAAGGTTTTTCATAAACAGGTTAATCAGAATGAATTCAATTTTATTTAATTTGAAAGTTTCCATGTTAACATTAAACAAATGAACACAACTGATAAGAAATGCAGCATGCTGAATTTACGTAACAGGTTCACATTATAAATTAAAGTTGTGATTTTGTTTCAGGTTAATCTCAACTTTACATTGTCTTGTAAATCAGATTTTAGAATCTAAGTTAAACTAGTGATAAGATAATGCTGAATTAATATTTCAGTTCATGGTGAACTTACCTGCATTCAGCTATCATACATAATTGTTTTGTGATAATTGTCAATGCAGGGGGAATTTAAAAACCAAGAATTACCTTTGGCAAGAATAAAGAAGATTATGAAGTTAGATGAAGACGTTAAGGTAAACTTTAGAGATATTAAGAATTTAACTACTTTCATGCTCAAAATATTTTACATGTAAAATATCTTATAAATATAAACAAGGAAAAAAGATCATTAGTTATTTTTACTGTGTGTTTTATGATTTAAAGTGTTACAACCTGCATATTTATTTGTTGTAAATTTATAGGAAAAATAGAGCTTAAAATATTTTATTTATTGTGTTTCTAGTTCCATACAATTTTTCTTTTTGAACTTTATCTGAAGTTTATGTAATGTGGTCCCACAATGTAATTACAACATGCTGTTTTATTTTGTATGAAAAACTGTAAAATATTAATGAAAAAGATTATACCAAATGATCATCTCTTCAAAATATATTGGTTATAAAATTAATCATTATTCTATAATTAAGAAATGTATTAGCAGTGTGAATAAAGTATGAGATGTGTAATTAGATGTTTTTGTTTGAGTCAGAGAAAACAGAGTATTGTTTAAAACTTGGTTATTTTTGAATGAAAATTTTAAAGTTCTTTGAAATTAAAATAATTTTGGAAAAAGATTTGCTTATTAGTTACACTGTTGCATTGATGAGTATTTTTGTGAAATGGCTCTAATTTTTATAATAGTATTCACAAAGGAATGTAATAAAAAACAAATTATAAATTTTTTTGTAACCATGAGTTCTTTTATTGTTTTAAAGATTAGAATGATTTTGTTTTATGATGTAACATTCAAACTTGTCAGCAACAAAGTGAAGACATTTTAGTATGTATATTTATGAGTGTGATATTTCAAATCTTGATTGTGAATATGTCTTCTTGAATTATGTCAGTTGAGATTGTTTTTAAATATTCAGATATAGGATGTTTATATTTTTTGAATATTTTTTTCTCTGTCTTTAAATCAATAGATGATCAGTGCTGAAGCTCCAGTACTATTTGCCAAAGCAGCAGAAATCTTTATCAATGAGCTATCTCTAAGAGCCTGGATACATACAGAAGATAACAAACGTAGGACATTACAGGTATACTTGTTTCACAGAGAAAAATAATACAATATCTTGAACAAAACCAAGCTTGATTACAATAGGTCTTTATCATTTCTATTAGTTTTGGTTGTAATCACTATTTTATGCCTGCAAGTGGCATAGCCAAATGTCTACAGACTCACACTGCTAGAAACTGGGTTTTGCTACCTGTGGTGGGCAGAGCATAGATAGTCAATCCATTGTGTAATTTATGCTTAATTTCAAACAGACAGATACTGTTGTCTGCAAATAACTGGTTAAAAGTTCTTGGAAACTAAACATTTTGTATGTTTGTAAAAAAAACAACAAACAAATACATGCTAAAACTTTACAGGAGTTTAAAAAATTGGTGTGTACTTGGTAAATCAGGGATGGGTCTAGTGCTCAGATTATTTTTTGTTGTTGTTGATAAATATTGAGAATCGGGACATCCTTGATGTCAGTGTAGTAGAAAGTTCGTAGTTTTGTATGAATTAGGAACTCAGATTAACAATATTGACAAACTAGAATATAAAACAAGAACCTTGTACCTTTTTGTTTTGTTGAGATATGGCTTATGTACTGAATCAGATACAGTGGTCTCATTCACCTTTTTTCCATTTTTGAAACAATTCCTTATATACAATTACTTTTGTACATGGTATGTGAATAATCAATCAGAAGTTTGGAATGCCCTCTTAGTGATTTTTTTCAGCCATTTTCTGTTAGAAGGCTTTCTCATTCTATCAAACTAAGATTTGAAACATTTAGGTTGTGGCTTTAGTCTGCTTGTAATTTTGTATGTTTTTTAGACTTATATACAGCTTAGTTATCAATAGTAATTTATGATTTTCGGTTATTCCATCTGTATGTATAACTCCCCAAAAAAAAATAAAATTGTTTCATGCAAAATTTTAAAAGGCTCAGCAACCTACCTCAAGCAGCAGCCTAGTTCAAAGGTTGTAGCCAGAAAAGATAACTGTTTGCTTTATATCTTTATTAACTGTTCTATGTTTTAAGAAAAATAAGTTTAACTTATTTCTAAATAGTAATAATCTATATACATATATAATGTAAAATAATTGAAATATGACTATATTACAAAATACTACCAGTTCACTAAAACACATCCAAGGCAGGTTGATTTTGTAAAAGCTAAAGGTCAGTTTTATACTGTTAGATACAATAATATGAATGCATGTGTGCCATGTCAATGCAAGTTCCATAACTTTAGCCAGACATGACTGGAAGGTCAGTATAATTAAAATATATGTTATTGCACAATGTTATATGATTTAAGCTATGTATTGTAAGCATTTGTGTCCTTAAATAGTCATTCTAAAACACAATTTATATTTATTTCCTACTTCCATTATGATGGTAATGATGTTGGTCAAATTGACAGATCCCACATAAGGTTGAGAGAATAACAGAAAAAATATGAAGTCTTACTGAAAACAAACATTTCAAGTGTAATTAGGAGGTTGTAGAGATTACACAAATAATGAGATTTTTTTGATAAAGAATATATTTTAATCATAACATGAAAATCACTTTACACTTGGACTAGTAACAAAATGCTGTTTTCACAATCAAATCTTTCGTAAAAATACTTCATTAGAAAATCTGATTTTCTATGTGCAAATTTTGTGAAGATACACACTGCTTCAGAAGTTACAGTATAAATACTTAATGTGTACAGGTGTGTGTACAAACTTGAGTGTGTTATACTGAGCCCACTGTGAAAGGGGTAAATGGCACACATTATTTTCTCTTTCTTTGCTGAGCAGTGTCTTCTTTTCATTATTGATCTATTAGTACTGTAAGAGCAACTTTAAAAGCATGATTTGAGTAACTAGTGTATGTGATAGTTTTTAGCTCTGTTGAGCACAGTTTCTGTTAACAGTAAAAAAAATCCTCCTGATTTAGTCAGTTATGAAGCCATAAAAAAGTTATTCCAACTCTGCTCATTTTGATTCAGGTGGGTTAATGGAGATGAGAGGGATAAAATATTCCTTTAGTTCTTTCAACACAAGCTTGGCCAATTTTACCATTTGTACCATTTAAAATTTGTATAGATTTAATACATTTAACTTTCAGTATAGTGTGTATATGATCACAAAATAGAGCAGTCTTTCAGTTAACATTACAAGTCTTTCACATACAAAAGAAAATCACTTTTAATGAAGTATTTTTAATAAATTAAAATAAAAATTTCCCCATTAAAATATTGAGCATTTATTTTGAATAACCCGTGTACAAAGTACTTTTCATGCTAAATTTAGAAATGCTTTTCCTAATTTCAAAATATCTCGGATTTCCTTTGTATGATCCTCAAAACCTTTTAAATAGAATTCAAACGTTATTATTTTATAACTTATATTCTACCAGTTATTTTCTCTACCACAACATATATATATGTGTATATATAAAACCGAAAGAAATTTTATATGACAATTTCTAAGTACAGAATTTGGTAAGGCTTAACAAATTACGGCAACCAGCATTGAGTACAAAGTTCATAACTAGAAAAGGTAACTGTTGTGTGTTTTAAGAAAAAATAACTGAAATTCAAGAACTTATTTGTAATTCATAATCATGTGTATACATATAATGTATTACAAACAAACTTTGACTGCATTTTACAAAATACTGGTCCAATAGAATATAGCCAATACAGGTCATTTTGTAAAGGACAGTTTTATACTGTTGGATACAGTAACATGAGTGCATGTGCACCTGGCCATTCAAATTCTGAAATGTTACACTGTTGAAAGGGCAGTAAATAAAAATAAAACATTTTTTGTACATGTAAAATGTTATGAAATTTAAGCTATTTGGTTTTTTTAGACAAAACATTTGTTGTTGTAGTTTTGTGTTATAATTAGTAGTGATTTTAGAATGAAGAAACATAATTTATATCTCTTTCCTGTTTTTTTATTGTAGTTGCAAGTTCAGTAGAATTAAGCAAATTTATAGAAATTTACAATAGTAAGTATAACTGGTGCTTTAGTTTTGTTTTTCTAAAAATGTTTGATAATTTTCTAGAGGATATTAAGAGGTTACAGAAATTTTGCAGGTGAAATGGGATAATTTTCTGATGAATCAAAATTACTTCACATATTAGATAGGTAATATTCAAAAATAAAAAATCTTGTACTTTGTGCACAAATACTTTGTAATGTTTACTCATAATCTACAACATTTTGTGAAGAAACATGTACATTTTAAAAAGTTAGTGTAATTGCTTTATGGTTACTTTCAGGAATACAGGTTGGGTAGAATCCACCAACCTGTATTAAAAGGATTAACTAAAATTTAAAGAAGTGCTGTGAAAAATGTTTGCTTTTATATAGTTACAAAGGCTTGTGGACTTGGGACTTTCTGCTATTAAAATAATGATATATCAGTTTAACTCCAGTAATGGTGACAAGCTTCAGACTTAGTGATGTCAGTTTATTCTTGTTAAATTTCTTTCCAATGAAAAAAACCAGTGGATAAAATTGTTTAAAACTTGAAGTGAAGTTTCATAAAGACATGTAGTTTGAGAAAAATAAAATATTTATTTTAAGTTTTCTTCTACTGTTACCAAACATTTATTTAATCTAGTTACTTGTTCTTGGTTTCTCAATAGTTCACCTGTAAAGTTTTTTCATACTGTTTTTTCTTATGGTACAGTTTTCATATTTCACTTACATAATTTCTATAACCTTGTAGAAGGATATCAAGGTTTTTCTTAAAGATAAATGCACTTTATTTGCTGTTTTCTCTACAAAATCACTAATTCTAGCTATTATCAATTTAATGTGCCATGAAATTTAAGAAAATTAATAAATGGAAATATATCTGTACCTTTTATCCCTTTGTTGAATAATCTTAAAATGTTTTCTTTGGATTATGTATCTTTTTACCTTTTCAATAATAGTTTATTTTTTACTGTTTACTTTCCTTTTGTTTTCTTCACCCTTGATTACTTTTATTGACATAAGTCGGCAGGTACTCACAGATAAAGTAACATTAACATCGGCAAAGATGAATTAGCCCCTGACAGAATGGCGGTTTTCACTTGTGAACTTTTTGAATACCTATTGATCGAGGCAAAGAATAATAATGTATCTCAGAATGGCTGGTATGGGTATTAACACTTTTATTGATTAGGAGAAAATGTTTTTTGCTTTTCTAAGCCATCTTCAGGCTAAGAAAGAATTTGCAAGTGACCGTTGCTGGACATGTCTTAGGGACAAGAGTATAAAAAACAACTAAAATTAAACATATATAAAGGAACATCTTTATACCTATACTAATTAATAACCTAACATCTAACTACAACTCCTGTACCCATTGATACTCTCATCCCTAAGACGTGTCCAGCAATGGTCACTTGCAAACACTTTCTTAACCTGAAGATGATTTAGGAGGTCAAAACGTTGTTCTTTCCTTATCAATAAAAGTGTTAATAGCCATACCAGCTGTTCTGAGATACATTTTTATTTCAAATGGGTTTCTTGTCATCAAGAAGAGGCAACGGATAATTGTAAAAAAAATTATACCTTTCAAATGTGAATTTTAAAATACAAATAATGAATAATTAACAAAAATATAAAAGTAAATCCAAAATGCAATTTAACAGTCTATTAACTAATATGTATAAGAAAAAAATAACCACACACTAGAGACCCCACCATCAACAGTAGACTAAGCTTTTCCTTGCCTCGTTTATAAATGGATATATGTGTCTACATTTATTATTAATATGATGATGTGCCAACATAGAATCTACTCTTTCTATCACTTGTAAACATGGCATTCAAGTTAAAGCTGTTGCTTATCTACACAGCTTCTACTGTAGAAGTAGGCATGTCTTATCTTGAAACTGAAGAGTTTTGATATTTTCATCCCAGACCATTTGATCTGTTTTTATTCAGACATAAATGTACCAGTGGATCAGAGTTAGCCAAATAGCTTGTCTAAATTTGAAGAAAAGAAAACATTTTTTAAAACTATAACATTTAGACATAATAAATAAAAACTTTTGTCACCTAAAAAAAATTAATTTATTTCTAATCATTAGAACCACGTTTCGTGGATAATATATACTAGATTGAAAAATGAACTGTAACTGTACCGGTATTCTTTGGTTTTCTTACCAAATGTGGTAAGTTTAAGAAGAATGAGTTCAGTGATGAATATTGTAGGTATGGTGCTGAAATAATTCCTGAAGTTATGTTCTATAAAATGAGGTAGAAATTAGCAATTGAGTGAAAAGTTATTGACAGGTAGTAGAAGTGGTCACAGTGGATGTAGAACATTGTACATTATATCCTTGTACATAAGTGTCATAGTAACTTTGTTCTTCTTACAGTAGGTAGGTTTTATTTATTTTATGAAATTGTAGACAGAGAGGAAGAGGAAAATGTCTAATTGTAATCTTCATAAAATGAGTAATTGTTATTCAAACAATTAATTAAACTGTTTTACAATATTTTATATTTAAATTCCAGAAAAATGACATTGCCATGGCAATCACAAAGTATGATCAGTTTGACTTTTTGATTGACATTGTACCTCGAGATGAGTTGAAACCCACCAAACGACAAGATGATAGTGTAAGAACTACAGCAGCCATGCACCCAGATCAGGTGCAGTACTACTTTCAACTAGCTCAGCAACACCAAGCAGCCTTGCAACAACAGAACAATACTGTTGCCACACCCCAACAGCAGACAGTGACACAGCAAGCTGCCACACCACAGGTATGTTTCAGTTGGTCTTAGATTGTATTACAGTTTATAGTCATGGTGATGGATTGTGTTGATAAAGTAAACTAAATTTACTTGGTAACAAACTACTGCACAACAGGTATGCTGTTAGAATGTGTTGATCAAATTAGAGTTAACTTAATGATAAACTGCCATATTATGGGTATTTTTCTTGAGCTAGATTTATTTTGGTTTCAGTTTTATATCTTTTACTCTTCAAAAAATTTCAAAAACATGCTGGATTGCTTAAAATGTCTTATGAGTGTATATTTTACTGAAGAAATTGTTTTGGTATGATACTTGATGACTAGTATCTATAAAAACCAAAATTAATGGTGCAGATTCTTTTACTGATGAATCAAAAAGTTTTTGAAGTTATGAGAAAGCTGTTCTTTATTTTTCAAGTCTCTATCCTTTGATGGAGTAGTAATATTTACTATAATTTCAAAGTAACTAGGTTATCTTCATTAAAATTGGCAAGCTTTTAGTAAACATCACGTCTGTTGTATGCAAAAAAAGCAACAAAGAAGACATTTTTTTTTAATGACTCATTTTTACAAATGACTTGACGAGATATTTATGTAGTCAGTTGTAGTAAAAAGTAGTTTTGATGTTAAGAGAAAAAATACTTTATCCTACTTATTTTTCATTTACCTAAATTCTAGAAACTGCTAAATGAATATTAAAAAGTTTTTCTTATTTTATACAATCTAACACTAACTGCAACAGAATTATCTGAAATGACTGTTGAAAACATAAGATAAAATTAAAACTGGCCTTTTAATATTACATTTTAAAATTTAAATATACAATGTAGAATATGAAATATTGCCAAGCATGTAAAGTAGAATGCTCTAAAACTACTACTACTTTATTTTTTTCTGGCTTTCTAACTTATCTATGAATGATTAAAATAATTCCCATACCTGGTCAAGCATAGTTCCCTTCATTGAAAAGCAATGAAAACAATGGCAAATTATTCAAACCAGTTATTTCAACAGCTCCAGATTTCACTGTAGCCAGTAAAACAAAATATTGGTAATAAATGATCCAATAATAAATAACAGAGAATTATTGACATTTATGAAAAGTGATAGGAAGGTGTGGAATGTGAGCTTGACTTTCTGGTTTTGTATTCTAGTAAAGAAAGAAGATTGGAGGCTATAAATTTATTTTACGTTTTAGCAATATTTCTACTATAAGTGTGTGATTTTATCGAATTTACAGTTGGTAGAAATTAAATCTGAAGTGAGTAATTTGGAGCGAATAAGTGTCATGTGATGCATAGAGAAATAAATTGAAAATTTATTTAAATGTTCCCTTTTGATAGTAAGACTTGTATAATATTAAGAATTGAATCATAAACTATGTTTGGAGTCAAGTGTATTAACATACAACAATAATGAAGTTGTTTACCTTTTGAATGTAAATTTGTTAAAAATTTGTGATACGGATACTTTACACCTTTCCTCCAAGGTTTGTGAATTTTTTTGACATAAAATGATTGGTCATCTTGATGAATATTATCAGCTGGATATTTTGTTTCATTTAATCCTGTTTTTAATTCTGTTGACTTGTGTTGAATACACTTAATATTAAATTTTTCTAATCTTCCAGTTATGGGATGGGTGGCATAACTTGCTGTTGTACAGTGTTTCCACCTGTAGACTATGTACAGAACTACTTTTATTTAAAAATACACGGAACACAATGATGTTTATTTTTCTGTTAATTGTAAACATAGTACAATTAAGACAACCCTTTAGGTCGTAGGTGAAACAGTTTTACATATTTTTTGCAATATACATACATGTATTTATATTTGGCACAAGTCTTAGCAGCTGGGTAGCCAACTGTTCTTTTGCTTTTTTATTGCTTCTTGAAAAGATATATAATTTTCATACTAAGATTGCTGATATAAATGATATGTAAATGTTTAATTGATTGTGGTATGAACAAGTTGCTCAACTACAGTAGAGAAAAATGTTAGTTTTGTTGTTAAAACATGAAAATCACGTGAATATAAATGGTATTTTAGCTTTATACTGTCATAGAAAATTAGTAGTTGAATATTTTGCAATTTGTATACAGATTTGCTTGGCCATGTGACAAGTTTATTGTTAGTTTTTTGCACAGTGCACTAATATTTTGTTTCTTTTCTTTTATAGTCTTGTTTGTACAAACAGTACTTAAATATCTTTTTAGATACAAATTGTACAAACCAGTAGTGGCATTCAGACTATGGCCTCAACAACTCCAACTCTAACAGTACAAACTGCAACTCCTACTTTTTCAGTTCCTTCAGTTCTTCAAGTTCAGACAGTAAGTGAAACAAATGGCAAGTGGGTTTAAGTAAATGTGTCATTGGCATTGATTTCATGAGTGGTACAATTGTTTTGGAATGTGTTATTTCAGTTAATCATTATTTTGAACCATTGCTTAATTCAACATGTAAATAAGCTATGGGTAAGGACATGATAGCTTGCTTAAAAAGTGTCAAAATATGAATGTTTTTATGGTGGAGATAAATTAATTTGTTTTAAGATAATGTGAATTTGAAAATTTGACAAATAAAATATAAGAGGAAATATTAGAATGTATAGTTATTCGTGTTAGGAAAATGTAGACTTTATTCATTTATGTTTCTGCAATATCCACAGAAACTTAAAGGATAATAAGATTTGATATGTATTTTAAAAATTTGAAGACAAGTAAAAAACATTGATTTTTAGTATTGAAAAAACCTTTTATTACAAAAAACAGGTAAAAATATTAAAGAAGTCAAAAAATTAACTTAAAAGTAATAAAAAAGATGAGCAAAAATGTCAGTATTTGAATGTGGACATATAAAAAAAATCACTTATTAAAAGAACAAACTTCTCTGTTGTTTATGACTTCTCTTTGCCTGTTATCTCTATTGCTGATGACATTTTCAATGACTTGCTGGAGAAACACAGTCTATTTCTGGATGAAGGCAGCTCTAATCTCTCAGACAGGTGTAGGAGCAGGTTGTCAGTTCCTAACTGGTTTCCCTACCAAATCTCACACATGCTGATTTGGGTTTTAGTTCAGCAACCTAGCAGATCAGTCCAGTATCTATTCTTTCATCCTTAAAATTCTGCATGTTCTTTATGGTGTAATGATACAAATAATGGGAAGCAGGATCTTACCCATGTAATGTCTTGCTGTTTGTTATCCTCCATCCATCTCATAGAGGTCTGTATTAACCTATGAGGAAATGTTACCCCAGACCATGATTGAGACATTCATGAAGGTATCATATTGGACAGTATTACAGGCCAAAATCACTCTCATTCATATATCCAAACCCTCATGTGCTGATCACTTGGAGAGGCACTAAACTTGCTCTCATCTGTGAACAGTACAGGGTCTCATTGCTGAATGGCCCAGATGACATGTTGTTGGGCAAACATCATCCAGGATGTTCAGTAACTTGGGGTAGTGCAGGGATTGTAACTGATATCCTGGACCTAATCCCAGCCTCATGGATCTGGTTTATGTTTTGAAAAATTGATTACATTATTGGGATAGGGTGTTTATATATATATAGTGCTTAGGTAGAGGGTACATTAAAATTGGAAGAGAAATTTGCAAATTAGAATTTGCCTAAGGCAGCCAAGAGGGGTATAAAAGTCTGAAGGAAGAATTCTGAATGTGTAGATGGGCAAAGAGTGAAAACCCTGGAGATGAAGAAATAGCTGTATTGTCAGTGGAGGTAAGTATTATTGAAAAAACATTCAGTTTAGGAAAATGTTAACTTTCAATTAATTAGTTTCTAATGATTCATACACAGTTTTGAAAAGCTAGTACCAACATATCTATAAACTTAGCATTATTTCAGCTGTAAATATCTTTTTTCAATCAACCAAAACTATTCTTCCCAGTATTTGAGTCGTTTATAAGAAAGACATATTACATAAGGAATCATTGGTGCATAACCTTGCAAGCCTTAGATAGGATTAGTGTAATCTTTTAAAATAACCTTTCTAAATTGAATAATAATTAATAACGTAAAAATATCCAAGTTTAAACACATCTCATTATCTTTTAATTTTTGTGAGTAGTGTACTTCTGTTGTAAAACCATGCTATCAATAAAAATGTTTTCTCCAATTTGTGGTGGAAAATGAGCAGCCAACTGCAAATTTAAAATTGAATTTGAAGTTTTTTAGACTACTGAATAATGAACATGGTCTTACCAGGATAGTTGTTCATATAACATGGAATTTGGCTTTATAGTAGGATGGTTATTCATACAAGCTGTGAATTGTTTTTTCATCAGAATGGTTATTATACAACCTGTAAATTGGCTTTTCAACAGAATAGTTATTCACACAATACAGAGATTGGCTTTTCAACAGAATAGCTATTCACACAACACAGAGATTGACTTTTTAATATAATATTTATTCACACAACAGCTAAACTGCCTTTGAATCCTCAAATTACAGAATTATTTTTATACCATTCACCACCACTTGATAAACTGAATTGATATAGTATTGAACAGTTATGACTAAATTATTGTGATACAATATTTAGTATAAGTGTTAACTGAATTGATAATGATACAGTATTTGGGTTAGCTGTTGGTTATTTTATGGTGTTTCAGCAAGTACCTCTGCATCTGATGATAATAGATTTGTGACTAGATATTAATTACTAAGTAGTTTATCCTAAGGTTTTATCACAATGTTTTCATGAGGATTTTCAGTATTTTGATAACTTCTGTGTTTGGTTGACAGATTGTTTTCATCTGTCAATAATATCCTATTATTTTGTAATATTCCAGTTTATAATAAGGTTTTTCTTCTCTGGCATGTTAAACTATTCCAGATAGATAATAAGTCAGTATTGCTGAGTGTTGTTTATCTACTCTACCTTTAAGTTTTGATCTTTTATTGTTCTTTTTTTTTGTTTTTCCAGTGTATTGAAATTCATGGGGAATACATGTGGCTGTTCCTTTGTTGTTGTCTTTTTTAATTCTTTAAATTTATCAAGTGTTTCAAGTATCCATTGTAAAGAAACATATTAATGTGTGTTTTCTTTTAAATGATTAGTTTCTTTGATATTTTTCTTTTCTGGACATTAAGCAGTTTGTGACACATGTTTCTACATTTTTAAAGTGATTTGATTTATAGCCGAGATATTTACCCATATCTCTGGGCTTTATGTAAGCTACTCTGGTATATGAGTTATATATCTTGGTAAACATGACATTAACAAATGGTAATGCATCTTTTTCTATTTCCATTGTGAACTATATTACAGGATGTTTCCTGTTTAATGGTTCATAATTTCTTGAAGCTTCTCTGTAATATATATGATTGTATTGTGAATGTATCACCAACATATTTGAGCCAAATCTTGAAGCACAGAACAACTAGATAAGGATAAACACCATAAGGGGTTTATTTGTAGATGTTTGTGTTTTCTTATTCATTTTCACACTCAGCTACAGTTTATATATTTGTTTCCAAGTCAGCAGCTTCATCACCTCAAGTTCTTCAACTTCCACAAACACTGCAGCAAGGGCAACTTAACCAGACTGGAGGGGTTCAACTGGTTCAGCAAGTCATCAACAGTAATGGAGAGATCCAGCAAATTCCAGTAAGATTTTACATTTTTGTCTATAGTTTTAAAAATATGGTGCCAAACTCATGTGGAAGAATTAAAGTTTGATTACAGTTGTACATGAACAGACAATAATTTTCATAATTTTTGATAAATTATTTTTCTGAAGATTTGTCTGTGAGTATACCTAGTCAGTGACTTAGACTCTGACTAATCTGAGTTCAAGGTGGTTTTTCTGTTAAACAGAAGTGAGAATCCTCAATAGCTGTTGCTCTAATTAGATTTCATATAGGTTGAGAGATGGATTTATGAGCTAAAACTGTGTGCGTGTAAAAACTTGTAGCCATTCTAAGAGCTGTCATGCTTTAGTTAATAAAAATATTTTTCCATCTTACAGTTTTCACATTTTGTGTGTATAAATTCTAGAACCTCCTGAAGGGATATCAAAATATTTTCAGTAAAAGTTTGTATCTTACCAGTTATTTACTATAGCATAGCACTAACTGTAGTGGAATCAGTAGTGTAGGGATAAAATTGAAAGTTGAAAAATACAAAATAAATTTAAGTTGCTTTTATAGTAATGCAGGATCTATTTATCACAACAAGCAGCTCTATGTAAATAAAAGATCAAGTTACTAGTACACAAAGTAAAATTACTATCACACTTGACACACCCAAAAGCAAAGTGTGTGTGTGTGTGTGTGTGTGCTGTTACAAGTAATTTTTTTATTTAATTTTTCTTACCTAATTTAACTGTCTCAATACAGGCTTCAATGATTTGATCAACTACAAGATCTCTTTGTATTCATTTAAAGTCTTTTTTTAGATTTAATACCTGTAACTTTCATTGTAGAATGTATATCTTCAGAAAATTTGGCAGTCTTTTAATTAATACAATAAATCTTTCACATACTAAAAGAAAAGTATATTTTTAATGAAATAAAGATTTGTCCATGAATACATTAAGTATTTGTTTTGAATAGTCCATGTGAAAAGTAATTTTTGTGTTAAAATTAAAAATACTTTGTCTCAAAAATTTCACATTTTCTTTGTGTAATCCCTAGAACCTCTTCCTAAATGCATTTCAAATGTTTTTTTTTTTTTCAGTGAAACTTTATAGTTTTTGTTATTTTTTTACCCTATCTCAAAAGAGAATAAGTCATCTTGACCAACCTTGTAACTAACCATGAAAAGAAAAATATTTTTTTTTTCTTTCTAGAATGACTTCAGATTGTAACATGAAACTTCATTTGTTTATCCCAAGTAGCTCCAAGTTTGTAACAGTATACATCTATTTATAATTAAATGTTGTTTCAATGCCCTTTGAACCATGTCTATCTACTATCCATGCCATAATAAGTTATAAATCACTCCGGGAACATGCAGTTTACTTTAAGTTAACAAATTCCATTATCCATGAGCTACTTACATGTGTGCCTCATGAAACATTATTATATTTTGTTATTCATTTTACCTATTCTAATCTTAGCTAACCTAAAAGGATCTGTATTTTTACATTTTAGTTAATTTTATAATTATATATAAAGAATGCACATCAAAAATAAGAAAATACTTAACCAAGGTTTTTTCTTGCTGTCAACTGTTAGAGAGAGTTAACCCTAATTTTGCTAGTTATAGTAATGCACTTAATTTTTATTCAGTTAAGTAATGCACCAAAGAATATAGACCAATAACATGCAAAAAGTTGACAAATTCTCTTGTCTCAAAATTTTTTTGGTTTTCTAACTGCTATAAGAGCCATTACAGATTCATCTAAACCAGTTGTTAACTTTTCCACAGGAATAACGTTGATATTCTGGGTGAAACTGATATTTAACTGTTCAAAACATAATGTTATACAATACATCATTTGATAGATGAAAACCTTGACTTTCTGTTGGTTATAGGTGATGTATAATTAAACATAAGAAAAAACTATTATTATGGAAGAGAGGATGTGACTGACTGGTGGGTGTGGCAGGAAGGGTCTGATTTTCTATTTAGTAGCTCAAACTAAACAATAGTGAAGACTATAGAAAATGTGCCTTGTCTGAGCAGTGATAATCTTATAGACAGTAATTTACATTTAACTTCATAAATTTTTTAGGGTTGGTGGATAAAATAAAGATGACAAGCTGAGAGAAAATATGTCACGAGTGCCTAACTAAGGGAAATTCGGGATTTTTTTCATTGCATTGTAGAAGTAAGAACTTAAAACATATATGCTCTTAAAATATTGATTATTAGCTAAGATTTTATACTTTCTAATTGGTATAATATAAACAAAAAGTAGTAAGACACTGAAATCTATAAGTGTTTTTTAGGATAACGATTCCCAGACTTTTTCATTACTGATTACATTGAAGATATTCTAAATATACATGACACTGTTTGTTCAAAAATGTTTTTCAACTGGCCCATTCAGCTTTATATTTCTTGTATATTTTTGTTTAGTCAGAGTCTGCCGTGACTCTAACTGGGGTTTCAACCCAAGGTTTGAGAACCACTGATATAGGATATAGTGTATAACCTTTTCCAAAGTGTTGAGTTTAATGTTAGGGAAATTTTCTGAAAAAATAATATGCAATTAAATTAGTAATTTTATAATTAATGAAAAGAAAAACAAACATAAATTGCATATTTATTTCTAACTTGTATATCTACTATTTTCATAAAAATGTTTGTAGTTTTTAAATGAGTGTTAAAAATATACTTCAGTTAATAATTTAAAATAATATTTTATCAAGTTTAATTCATATGACCAGTCAAATTGGTTTTTATTAAAATATTTTCACTTAATACCTAGATTTGCCTTTTAATTTTAATTCTAATTTGACTAAAAAATAAATGCTTAGTAGCAAGGTTTAGATTGTTTATGAATAATTAAAATAAGTAAATAAAAAAATCAAAGTTAAACAGTTTAACACAAACACAGTGGAAGTTAGTATTATTAAACACTCTCAGAAAGCGTTAATACAATGTGTCTTTAAACATATTTAAAGCAGGAACATTTGCCTATCTGTAATAGTGAAGATTTTGATCTTTTTCAAAGTAATCACATTTTCATTGTCTTCTGCAGTCATGCAGCTTCTTCATGAGTTTAGAGTGTGATTCTTAGCTTTATAATAATGTTCATACTGGTCTCTGGTAACACTTTAAAACTTATAAAAACTGAGGTAACATATCAAAACCTGACAAGTATATGTCAAATACTTGTGCCTTTTCATTGCTTATTTGAAGGGCTTCTATTCCTCATTTCAATGCTTTTTACAGAATTTTGTTAGTTCCGGTTAATTTATTTTGTATCTGAGAAACAAACATTTGAATTAACTTGACCAGTGACTAATCATCTTTTGACAAGAAATATGAAGTCCAGTTACTTGATTCTCCATTTTCCACTCAGTTAAACAGGTTTTGAAGAATCTATAATTCATCAGTAATTGTGCTTAAGACATGTTTTTAGAGTTGGGCTTGTCTGGAGTTATGTATGAAGAGTGAAATGTACAAGCTGTTATTACATAATATATAAAAACCTATCAAATGACTGAGATAATGATGAGTCTTGCAATATGACTTTTGTGACACATGTTTTATTAAATTTTACTGTGGTTTCAACATAATAATGTGGATCATATCGATCTACTATTAAATGCTTAAGCCATTTAGGAAGTTCATCTGTTCATTATATGTGTGTACATACAAACTGTCATTTGTAGCTAAGGTTTGTTTGTATGACAGCTGTATCATTGCAGTTTAGTTTTCTGAGTATTTATCTGGTTTAAATAACACAAGAATTTGTGATGTTTTAAGCTTTTTGGTTAAGTTTCATATTTAAGCAGTGAAATGTTTCATGTTAGTAGTTTTTCATTACTGAAGCTTGTGAAGAAAAAGTAGAAGATATGAGCTTGCTTTATGGAGAGTTGAGATGTGTTAAATAGTGGTCACCATTGCAGACCTTAAACAGTTGGGTTTTCTAGGCCCCATGTGTTTCTAATTTAATATGAGGCTTTTGTCAGATTATGTGATGACTAAGATACATTTTCAGTTTTATTTCTATTGTATTATTTTTTGTTTTAAAGTTTTCTATGAAAATATTTTTAGGAATAAGGGGAAGCAGGAACCCCTATTGAAAACTTGTTTCAGTAAAGCATTTTCATGCATTATAAACAACTTTTCTATCATAGTTTAATGTCATAAAAGTCAATATATATTGATTATTATTTTTGAACTATAGGATAATTAATGTTTTATGTCATAAGCTTACAAATAGAAGTATACTAGTATATTTTACATTGAATTTGCAGTAAGTTATTGATAGTACACATGTTTTTGTTGCCTGTTCATTTTCATTGAACTGATTGAAGATAATTAATTTTTTGTAATTTGTAGTTTTTTTATCTTCTGTAATACCTTACTATGAAACAGTTTTAGTTCCCTTGTGAATCAGTTTACAATAAATTATAGTTATCTTGTTGGTTTAATTTCTGTAGATCCAGCTTACTCAGACTCAACTCCAGTTAATTCGAATGCAAATGCAAGGACAGGCTGCAAATAGTCAGCCAGTGATTATTCAGACATCTCCTTTGGCTCAGGGAGCAACTGCTCAAACTGTTCAACAGGCTGCACCTCAGGTAAGATATTTGGTATTTTTATATATTTTTTAAAGACTTCACAAATAAAATTATTTTTCTTTGCTTAAATTTGGAGAATGAAATAAAGCAGATACAGTTTCTCACGGATTCCTGAAATCCAAAAAACAAAAACTGTTTATACGTGATCACATATAGAAGACTGTTTCACAGTCACCACCCCAGTCAGTTCATATATCTCGTTTCCTCAATCTCAGTTTTTTGACTAGGAAAACATTAATGCAGATGTCTTGCTTTTTCATCCAGAAGGGATTAGAGGGGCTTGCTGGTCTCCAAACTCATTCAAGATGTTACATCAATTGTGGTGGTTCCCAATCTTTGTACTTTAAGTATTGCCATAAGTGTTAGAGGAAAGAAAATATGCAATGTTTGTATGTACTATGAACAACATTTCTTATCCTAGAGCCTGGACACTGTTGTCCCTAGTTCCATCTCAGATGTATGGTTCTGCACACTGTTCCACTGTTGTGGTGGGAGTGCAGACAGATCTTTCTGTGTCTTCATCAGAATCTTTTTTTTCTTCTCCCTTCCTCTCCCCCCTCATGTCAAGAGTCTTTTGCCTTCTGTGAATACATGAGTTGACAGATCTATGCCTACTCATGTCTTTGTTCCTATTATTGGTTCCAGTAACTGTTCACATCCATCTCCTTTGGCTCCAAGAGGTAGAACTTTTATTATTTGGCCATGACATCAGTCATTGGAGTCTCCTTCTTCAGATATCTGCCCAGTTGTCCTAGAACAGGTGCATGGAAGTCTATAGACTCCTTTCTACTAAAGACTGCCATCATGGTTACAAACAAAAGGGTTCTTTGCCCAGTTCTCCTCCTCCTAAATGAAAGTGGCCAATTTAATACAGTAGAACTGTCGAAGGTTCTATTCTAATTTGGATGGCAGTAAGACCTTGATTGATTTTTTTTTTTTTACCATTTTTCCTTACAAGAAACACTTCTTCAGCCTGTTGATACTGTTACAGTGTGATAAAGGAGTTTACGGAGGTGTGACATGGCTGGTTGATCAGTGTATATCCACTGTGTCCATGCCACTCAGTACACTCTTGAGGCGGTAGCCACTTGTATTTCCTTGGGTTATACTATGACTGCTTGTACTTTTTGCCTATCACTGGGAAATACTTATGATTAATCAGACCTTGAAGATCTTACTTACCAGCTGCCATCTGTGTTCATCTTGGAACACTATAATAAACACAATTCCCTCTGGGTAGGTGCTGATATTGATGGGAGAGGTCATTCTGTGAGGAATATGCTCATAGGTAACAACCTTTATCACTTTCATACTGGTTCATTTGCCTATTTTTTACAGCTATTAATCTATCTGTTCAACTTTACTATTTTCTCATTTTTGTTGGAGGATTGACAGTGACCCACAGAACAGTGATCATTTTCATGTCATTTTGAGGGAGATTTGTTGTGTTCAGTGCAACCAGCTCATGTAGTGTTAGTATGAAAGTCAGCAGGCTGATTGGCTCTCCTTCACTTCTCACTTGGAATTTGATCCTGCTGTCATTAATCTTCCATGGAAGCTATAACTGTATGATTCAAGCAGCTACTCATTCTGTCCTCTAAACCTCAGTGTTTCCCATGGCATCCTCATTCATGGTAGTCTCCTGCCTGCCAACAGACACAAAATCTTAGACATTGGCTTAGGATATCTTTTGCAGATATCTCACTACCTTCAACCATGTTGCTTTCTGGTAGACCTGTACCTTTTGATGATTGGTGAGATGTTAAAGCCAGAAGGAATCCTGGATTAAATTCACCACTAGCATCTCTTCTACCAATAGTTTCACAGTCATCTGGAAAAAGATTGAAAATGTCAGTTGGAAGTATATTTTCCATCCCGTTTTCATCATGCTGTCCAATAGTGAAGAAGTTGCTGATGTACAGAGCATTGCCTATGCTCTTGGGGAGGGCTTTTTCCCCTTTTCAACACTTCTATCTCTTCTCCTGACTTGTTGGTCATCAAGTCCTGGATGGAGAGATAGCCCTTTTTCTGTCAGACCAATCATATATATGATTATAATTGCCTATTTACATTGGTGGAACTTAAGCTAGCTCTTCATTGGTCTGGCAATACATAAGTTGGGCATGATAATATTCATTATGAAATGCTATCTCATCTTTCCTCTGTCACTGTTGCTCTTCTTCTGGTTGTTTTTAGCCAAATTTGAAATGAGAATGTGTTTCTTGATGTTGGTCATTTGTCCATTTTTATTTGTAACTTTTACTTGACAGGAGATTCAAAGTCTGTGTGGATTTGATCTTATCCTGTTCTTTCATACATTAACTTGGAATTGTTTAGGGCTATGTCTTGAGTGCCAACCTTTTCATTATAAATATTAATGCTATTACTAAGTAACTTCCTCCTACTTTTGCAAACAGCCTCTATGTCAAAGACCTTCCACATTTGTTGTTGGTATCAAACATAAGGTTTAATGAGCAGCAGCTTCAGACTACCTTCACTTAATTGTTAGGTTGATCACATCATCCAGTTTCACCTTTGCTTCCTCTAAAACTATTTGCATTAATTTTTGCTGCCAGTGGGGTTTATACCCTGATTCTGAGCTCCATCTCAGTGGTGGTGTTCCTCCCATTGTTCCTGAAATGAAGTTCTTGGGGCTTCTGTTTGACTGCAAGCTGACTTGTATTTCTTACATTAAGCAGCTTTGTGTTTAACTGTATATGGGCACTGAACATCCCCCACGTTCTCTCTTCCAGTTTTTGGGGAGTGGGTAGATGTTCTATAGTAAAGATCTGTCATGTTCTCACATACTTCAAGCTGCACTCTCTGATATGTGGGTCTGCAAAGGCCTCTTTGTACCCTATACATCAACTGCTGCTTTGACTATGCTGCACTGAGTCTCATGAATTTTCTTTTCATCTCAGATGTTTGCAAATTTCCTTGCTTTATGTTAAGCTTCCCACCTGGGGTTGTGTCGTCTTTCCTTGATGGATTGTGTTCTTATAGACAATCTGCCATTTCTCCTTTTGGCTTGTGTATTTAAGCTCACTTGGTCTGAATTGGGTGTAATATTGGATGATGATGTTGAGTCTGGTGATCAGCCTATTCACTATGGCTCATTACCATCCCCACCCATGAACTTTCTTTGAGTCATCTGAGGAAGATGGATATCCCCAATTGGAAGTAGTGTCTTATTTTTGCCAAACATCTTTTGAACCAGTCTCCTGTTTCTGATTTTATGAGTGGTTTGAGGTCAAATGACACTGTTGGAATTGTCATATTTTGTAGTAACTTGGTGGTTGCTCACAAGATTCCCTCTGCTGTTTCTGTGTTTGCTATAAAGTTGTGTGCTATTTTGCTTGTCTTGGATCACATAGAAGCTAAGCAGTACACTAACTGTACTATTTGCATAGACTCTCTTAGCTCTATATTGGCTTTGAAATTGCTTAATGTCAGTTCCCTCCCTGTTCTCTTATCTCAGACATTCAGAAATGACTGGATCAGTTTTTGTTTTTTTTTCTGTTATCCATTTCTATCCAATTTTTCTGGATCCATGGCTACATCATGCAGTCAGTTTGGGGTGAGCAACATCATATCAAGCTTTTTGAGATCACACCTCCTGTTGTTGTTTGACCATCTATTTTCCATAAGTATTGATTGGAAGAAGTTGTGGCTAAGCATATCTTTTTAACTCATAATTTACTTTTATGTGGGACTGAAATGCCAGTGTGTGGCCTTTGTAATGCTCAGGTTACAATTGCCCATGTTTTACTTTCATCATAGTGTTATGAATGTGAGTAGCAGCACAATTTTACACATTTATTTTCTAAGGGTTTACCCTTGTTGTTTGATGGTGTCATTGGCAATGGTGACACTGTCCAGTTTGTGTTTTTAAATGTTTGTTGCCCATAGGCCTTTTTAATTCTATTTGAATTTCATCTCATTTTTTAGGTTTTGTTAAGTTTTTAACTTGATTTATTTCTACATCTTATAGTTTTTGTGTTTTTTGGCATTTTTTACTGGTTGTTTGGTGCACTTATCCCAGTAGCATTGACACTGATGATATATTATGCAGTTGAAACTATATGTAGTAAATCTTATTGGGTAGTCAACCACAAAATCCTTAAACTGTTGTGTTTTTTGAATCTCCATGTATGTTTCTGACTACACATTCTTATCTGATGGTCATGTCCTTTTTAAGCTGATTAAAATTCTTCTTTTTGGCAGGCATATGTAAACAGTTGGCCTCAGATTATTTACCTGTAATCATTGTTGTTGAACTCCAAGAAGCTAACACAGTTTTTTTTAGTCTATTCATGGCTTAGTTGGAAAGCTAGTTACGTTATAGTACTTTTGAGGTATTATATTTTAGTGTCTAATGTATTTTTTTGTGATCTAAAATGCATATTTGAAAGCTTTGATTTATTGTTTGAACAATTAACTCAGTAAAAATAGAAAAAGAGGCCTTCCTAATCAATACAAAAATCACAAGTATAATGCACTTTGCTCATGTTTTTGCTACAAATGGGTGATGAGGTTTATCTGATTTATTGCTTTTGACAGAGGAAAGTGATCCAAGATACAAGCAATAAAACCATAAATTAAAAAGAAAGCAAGCGAGAAAAGATTAACAGCTGAAATTGTGAATATAATAAAATTGTGAATTTTGCATAATGAAATGTTTAACTCTTTCAGCATGGACTTGATCCCTGAGACTAACCTTATAACCAGTTTATGCTTGTTATACTTTTAATGTTGTTGCTTTTAAATTGCTAAGCAGATGTTCATAAAATTTGTTAGATTATTAGTAAATACTACAAGGTTTTTCATAGAAAATATATCCAAATTGTTTGTCAAGCCATAAGGTTTGTTAATCGATGTTTTTCTCATGCTTTTTTTATTTTTACAAGTTGTCTCTCCAAAATGCAAAATAATTTTCATTTGAAGATTAAAAATACTTTTATGCATCAGAAAATCTGTGAATTTCACATGTGAATTCCTTATAATGTCCATATAGTTTTATCAAATGTTTCTTAAGAAAAAAAACTTTTTTTGTTATTTTCATTAAAACAAAATCTGTATGGTTCAATTGATTTGACCAATCTCATAACCACCATAAAATATTAGGAAATTAATATTAATCATTGCTGCTTTTGTTCTAGAATGACAACAGATTACAAAACAAAAACATGAATGCTTAAACTGAATAGCTTAAATATCATAACATTATTTTGACCTTTTGTCTGTGCTTGGCTGACAATACAGAAGATACAATGGCATGGCACGTGTGCACTGATATTACCAAATCCAGTAATATAAAACAGATCTTTAGTCTACAGAATGAACTATCTTGACTGTGTTTGTGGACTAGTATTTGGTAAAATACAGTCACATTTTAATGTTGTATATGTTTATAGATTATTACTATCTACAAAGAAGTTCTTAAAACATAGTACAGTAAATAAAAAAATAAAGCAAACAATTATGTTGTGACCTTTGTACTCATTGGTACTTGGCTTGCTATGTATATAGAAGTGCATATAAGGGAATATTTCCAAAAATAGAAAAAGATAAATGGGGCTGCTGTATTTGATTCACTAAATATAGTGATAGCTCAGCAAATAGAAAAGATAAAAGGTTTTTATTTTATATTCTAGCCTTTAAATAGTAATAGGTTGAGTTCCTAATTTGTACAAAATTATAGACTTTGCATTTTGATATCACAAACATCTAATTTAAGCCGGTGCTGCATTCAATATACAGAAATCAATATTTGGTTGTGTTTGTTTAATATTTACTTTTAGCTTAAGAAATTAAATAACATAAGAAAATTTTAATTATCTACAGTTTGATTTCAAACTTAAGTATAAATTTTATAAATTAATGAAATATGACTTTGATAACATTTTGAATGCAAGTCAACATATACTCTTCAAAAAAAGAAAGGCAAAATTTGAGACATATTGTTAACAAGTTTATTCCAGGTAGTTCTGTATGACATGTGTGAAACTTTGCACATTCACTGCTGAACATCCAAAGTCTGTAAAGGCGAAGTCTACGCTCACTTGGTGAAGTTTAACGTCACTCAACGTCAATAACGAGTATGCCCCCCGTGAGCATCAATAACTGCTTGACATCTCCTGCCAATGGAAGCGATGAGATGACGAATCACATCCTGTGGAATGGCTGTCCACTCAGCCTGCAAAACTGCTGCAAGCTGAGGTAGAGTCTGCGGTTGAGGTTGTCGCCGTCGCAGACATCGGTTCAACTCGTCCCAAAGATGTTCGATGGGGTTTTAATCTGGTGATGTGGAGGGCCAGGGAAGAACGTTGATGTTGTGGTGTCTCAAGAAGACAGTGGTGAGTTGGGCTGTGTGAGGACGGGCGTTGTCATGTTGAAAAACGTTGTTGACGTTCACCATGATGGGTTGCACATGGGGCCTAAGAATCTCGTCGACGGTTGCGTACGGTCTGATCGGAAATCCTGCGCAGCCCTGGTATGGTTGAAGCAGTAGATGTTGCAGTGGTGGTCCTATCCCGAAGGTGACATAACCGGATGTAGCGATCTTGTGCGGGCGTGGTCACACGAGGTCTGCCAGATCGTGGACGGTCACGAGTTGATCCATGTTGTTGGTGACGATTCCATAGCCTTGTGATGGTGCTTGGGTGGACATTCACAGCTCTGGCAACATCTGATCGAGATTCGCCTGCTTCCAAGCAACCAATAGCGTTGTTGCGTTGTGCTTCAGTCAGTTTTGGCATAACTGTATTGCGTGTCGGTGGTTTAACACTGAGCTATGGAAACCGAGAACTCGTCACTTTTATAGAGATTTTGCACATGTTGCACTTGCAGAACATGCAGATCTCTCAAATTTATTGAACACGAATGCGTTTTGGCGAAAAATCCGATGTTTTCCTCCGTTTTCAAAGTGCACAACTTTTATTGTCATTTTGGTCTGACAATCAGTGCCTTAACACGTGTTACATCACATACTCTGAGCTTGTAACGTTATTACATATATTTCTCTTTAAAATGACAAAAATATCCCTTTTGCGTTTCTTTTTTTGAAGAGTATATGTGGTGACATGGTCTTTGACCTGTGACCCATCTGGAAAAAGTTAAAGACAAAGTAAAAATTGTTTATTTTATTTCATATTTTGCAACTTTACATTGTCAACTGATAATTTTGTTTCAGTTAGTGTTATGGTAGAGAAAATAAATAGAATATAAAAATTTCATGTTCACTTATGAAGTTCTAGACGTTATATAACTGATATAATGAAACTATAAGATGAAAAAAGTAATTTCAGTCTTAACCTGAAAATCATCTTTCACTCATACTAGTGATTGTTAGTCAGATTAATTCAGTAAAGGCATTGTAAGATCACTACCAAAACTTTAGTAAAAATACTTATTAAAACTAGATTTTTTTTATATATTACAAACCTGTAACGTTTACTAAAAGCTTATCAAATATTGTGAAGATTCACCTAATGAGTTCAGAATTTTAACAAACATTCTTATATATAACTTTGTAAAAATGAAATTGGTCATCAGTGCACCAGTGTCAGTCTTTCATTTAACTAATGGTTTTTTTTCAAAAATCATATAATAATCATTGTTTATTTCACTTTGTGTTCTACTCATTAGTCTCAGAAATTAATGTACAGCAGGTGGCTTGAGATGTGTTGCATATATATATATATATATATATTTCTATGCCTCATTCACGTAATGTTTTTGTTATGCATATTTGTTTGTTGTAATTAGGGAAGAAATTAATAAGAAAATAATATAGTTGTGATGCTAAAAGAAATGATGCAAGAAAGCCTTAACTGGTAATTTGTGTAGTTTATAATTAGTAATGAGTAAGAAAGCATGAACAAAGCTTGACACATTGAACCATTGAAAACAAATATTCAACCTGTGCCTTCTGAAAACCTTTTACATCATACTCAGTGTGTATGTAATGTGGCATTGTATGAACTCTAAAACTTCTTATACAACTACTACACAAGTACAATAACTATAAACATCCATCCCGCATTACTTGCCACTTTTATGCACTTAAGAACATAGAATAATAATACACACAAAGTAAATAATGTCCTGTAACTATCATCATTTTTCTGGATTTACAACTTTAATATGAGAGCCTTTAAACCTTACCCGAATCTTGTTGATCTGAAGACTGCAAAAGAAACTTTCAAACTGAAGATGAAATAAACAATTCTTTGTAGTAAAAAACAATTTAATGTTGTTTGATAGAATAATACATTGGTTTTCTATTGGTTATAAGCAGTACAGTATAAAACATCAATGAAAACTATTGGCAGTTTGTGAAAGAGAGGATGTAGCAAGTGTGTTTGATCTTCTAGTTTATGAATTGTAAATTTGTTATATTGTCTATCCCCATGCTATGTTGTAAAGATACATTATACACTAATCTAGATATCACACATCTTATCATTTCGTATGCCTTTCATAAAAGGAGCCTTAAAACTGTACATATTATTCCATCCAGTGTTTGATGACCAGTTCTTTTACAAAAATACATCAGCCACTCAAAATCCTTCTATTTCTGCTGCTACTTTTCTCTTTCTGTAATTGTAACACATATAGTTAAAACAAATTAAAATGTTATTCATGTTACCCTATAACACACTTTTGATTCATGTGTCATCTTCCATGTTCCAATGTTTCCAAATCCAATTTAAAGTTTTGAGTATCTTCTGCATTTTGAATTTACACTGCTTTCTTCACTTCTCATTGTTGTTTCTTTGTTTTTATTAGTTCTGGTTTATTCATATAACATTCAGATGTAGTTATTTTTCTTTTATGGCAGTTCTAATTTTTTTGCTTTCAACGATTCAACTAATCCTGTTAACTTTTACTGTTAATATTGTTGAGAATACTTGTATTTTATAATCAGCTAATTTCATCAGTTCGTTATTAAGCTAACGTTATTTTGTCTTCAATTTGCACACTTTCTGTATGTTGTAATTTTTGTGTGAGTATTCACAATTATACATTTTGACTACTTTATTAGTGTCTTAATATGACAATCTTTTAACTGTGTTAATCTTGTTGTGTGTTTTGTAAAACAGTATGCTCACTAGCACTACTATTAAGTATAGTATTATGAGCAGTGAATTAGATAATTTCCATTGTCATATAACTGGTAAGACAAAGCTGTGAAAGTATTCACATGATAAAAAGAAGTTTGAAAAGTATTCTACATAGAGTTAATAAGTACCTAAATATTTCCATTTCTTAATTTTCAACATTTCATTACACTGTACATTGATGATAATAGCTAGAGTTAGTGATATAGTAGAGAAAACAGAAAATAAAATATAAGCATTTACCATAAAAACTTTAAATATTCATTTAAGAGGTTTTAGAGAATATACAAATGAAATATGAAAATTGTAAGATAATAAATACTGTTTTTATATTCAAAATGAAAATCATCTTGCAGATGGAACTATTCATATTTTAAGTGCAAATAATTACATAAAAAAATATTAGAAATAATTGAAAAAATTAAAATTATATTATTTTTCTAAAACTACATGCTTTTAGAAAGTGTCGTTTAATATCTCAAACAATTTCAACCATAGTTTGATTTTTGAAACAAAGTATAACGATAATGACATTAGGTGCTATGAACAATATCACATGGTTGTCATAGGGTTAATTAATGCTATGAACAATATCACGTGGTTGTCATAGGGTTAATTAAACCATGTTTTTGTCAGTTTCAATCAGATATTAATGCTATCTTTTGTATTATTTGATTCTAATAATGGTTCACTTACAATACTTTCTAGTGAATTTCTAATAATTTCCTATTAATCCTGTATACATTACCTTTAATACTCTCTTTTAATTAAACAATTGTTCAAGCATTACTAATTTGTCTCACAGTTGCGTTAACAATGTAAAATACTGTGGAAGTTGAATATCTTTTATAGTTATTCATTTATCATCAGACAAAATTAAATTTTCTACTTCCACAAATACAGTACCCAATGTCACAAAATTTACATTTTATTCAGCTAAAACTTCCACCATCAGTACTACAAAGATTCTGATATATCCAAGAATATATCTACTATTAATGTGCATAATTATATTTACTAAGATTATGAAACATACTTTATGTAAACACTTCATATACAAACAACTTGGAGGAGCACTACTATGTTGACTGATAATCTCATCATCTCACACATCATCTTCTTCTAATTTACATTCTTTGTCATCCTCAGGAGTTGTTTTGGTTTCACGTGAGTTCTCAGTTGTTATTTTTTATATGCTCATTCTGATAATCTCTTTGAGCTTCTCCAGTTAACTGCTCATTCTGATACGGGTTATAATCCTTTACTTCCTTTAATCTGTTAATCCTTTAGCAACTGGCTGTCATAGCATTTGATAAGTTAAATTCAAAATTTTATTGAACTACTATTTTATGAATTTATGTCATAAGTTTGGAATCAAACTGTAGATTATAATTTAAACCTTAATATTATAAATGAGTTGGTTTCTTAATTTTAATATAAATATTAAAAGAACACCTAAATATAGTTTTTAGCAAGTCATATGATGGGGTTAATACAGCACTGTTTAAAATTAGATGTTTGGGATATTAAAGTACTAAGTATGTAGTTTTGTACATGTTAGAAACCCATATTAACAAGCTAGAATATAAAATAAGAACCTCGTATCATTTTATTTTGCTGATATATAGCTTATATACTGAATCAAACACAGTGGCCCTTTCACCTCTTTCCATGTTTGGAAATGGTTCCTTATATACATTTACTTCAATACACAAAATGTGAGTAACTAGTTGAAAGCTTACAGTGTCCCTCTAGTGATTGGTTTTCATCCATATTAATCTGTGAAGAGGCTACCAAATTCTTTTGAACTAAAATTTCATGAAGGTAGGTTGTGTTTTTAGTCTGTCGAAGTGTCATATATTTGTAAAATCTAAATACAACTTAATTACGAAGCTTTATAAATTATAGTGGGATTCTATGGTATCAGTATAGTTATTTATGATTTTTTGGTTATTCAAATTTATATATAAAACCTAAAAAAAAATTGATTTCCTCCATGTGCAAAATTTTAAGTCTTAGCAACATATGTCAAGCAGGAACTAAGTTCAAAAATTATAGTAAGAAGAGATAATTATTTGCTTTACTTTTTTATTTATTGTTTCATATTTTAAGAAAAATAAGTTTAATAATTTTTTTCTAAATAGTAATAATTGATATACATACTTTATGTATTCTAATTTAAAAGTGACTGTATATTAGAAAATACTAAACTACTAAAACACAGCCAAGACAGGGAGGGCTAAAGGTCAGTTTTATATTATTGGACACAGTAATATGAATATTTGTATTTACATGTTATAATATGTAGTCATTCTAGCATGAAAAAAAAACACCAACAATTTACATCTATTTCTTAATTTTTTTTATGATATTTACAAGGTTGGTCAAGTAACTCACCCCACCTAGTTAGGATATAGAAAATAACATAAAACATAAAGTATTACTGAAGACAAATATTTGAAATGTATTTAGAAGGTTTTAGAGATTATGCGAGTAAAACATGAGATTTTGGAGATGGAGAATAGTTTCTAATCATAACATGAAATCACTTTTCACTCTTAACTAGTAACAAAACAGACTTGATATTTTCACAACCAAATCTTTTGTAAAATTATTTCATTAAAAATCTGATTTTTTGTGTACAAAAATTTGTAATCTCTATCTAAAATGTACCAAAATTTGTGAAGATATACTGTATCAAAAGCTATAGTGCAAATACCTAACGTGCATATGTGTAGACAAACTCGCATATATTGTACAGTCTGTTGTGAAAGGGTTAAAGGACATTACACCATTAAGGGCAGTTATTTTCGTCTTTTCCTACTATGTGTAACTAAAATAAATCTTGTGTAATGAACAATCAATAAAACAAGTGGTTAATCCTTTCACATGGTAACTTTTTAAATCTATGTGTATTTTCATAACTATAAATTTTCATAAAATGTATTTTACTTTCCAGTAAAAGAAAACAAGATTTTTATTTTACATTTATATGTTATATATAATTATCATGTGAAAATACAACAGAATATAGATCATGGTTTATACAATGATACAGTTGCTGGATTCACATTTACAGAACACACACTTAGTTTTTTCAGTCACGTTAACTTGGTACACCCCAACATTAAGTTTACCTGTGAACAGGAAAATACTAACCAAATAGCATTTCTGAACCTCAAGATCACTAGAACTGATACACTATTCAAAACAGAAATCCATAGAAAAATCACCCATAGTGGATTATACATTCCTTGGAACTCAGCACATGAAACACAACAAAAACTCAACATGTTAAGAAACCAAATAAACACAGCCACCAAACTATGCACACCTGATAAAATTAATGATGAAATCAAGAAAATAAAACAACACTTCATCAACAAGGTTTATCAAAAAACTGTGGAAAAATTATATGCACACACCTAGACCAACAATAAATCCCAAGATACAACAAACTACACAACCTTACACTGCTGCATGCCATATGTTCCTGACATCAGCAAAAAAATAACCAACTTTTGGGAAAAAAAACAACATAAAACACAACATTCCAGTAAACACCAAATTTGTTCATACAATGTAAAAACTATACTGAAAAACAGAACACCAATTTAATATATAAAATACAATGCAACGACTGCCATGACTTCTATATTGAGAAACAAACAGAAAAATGGAAACTAGATTCAAAGGATACAAAAAAAAAGAACACCACACATTTTGAATGCTGTAAATCAAATAAACACAACATAACCACAGAAAACTCTCAGATACCAAGTAGGAAAACAAATGCAAAATCAAAGAAGCCCTACTTATACAGCCACAAAAACCAAAATTAAACCAATATAAAGGAACACCTTTATACCTATACTAATTAATAACTTAATATCCAAGTGCAATGCCCCCTACAATCTTACACTAGTTTATACTCTTGTCCCTAAGACCTGTCTGACAGAGGTCACTTGCAAAACTCTTTGTTAATCTGAAGATGACCTAGGAAGGTTAAAACATTGTTCTCTGCTTATCAATAAAAGTGTTAATACCCATACCAGCCATTGTGAAATACAGGTCATGGCTTAATAAAAGACATGTTCAGATGTGTTATAATGTGTAAAAATAGAATTTTGCTTTTACTGAGATGGTGTTAGGACCTAATTTACCAAAGCAAGTGTGGTTACTTTAATGACATTTCATATGTGGATGCTTCAGTGGTAGACGCCTAATGCACTTGTTTTTTTGAAATGTCATGGGAGTGAAGGTTTAATGATGTTTTATGTTTAAGCAAGTGGTACATGTTACAAACGTTACTGCTTCTCTTTGTCTTAGTTAGTGCTGTGATATCGCCATGAGAATCACTTGATAGGAGGGAAGTTTCTTTAATTGTGAGTTGTTTAGGTTTGTTGTGCTATACAAAAGTGTAATTACATTTTATTAGATGTATATTATTGACAAAATCGGTGAGGTTTCTAATTATATAAATTTACTGTAAATGGAAACTTTTTAAAAGTGAAACTCACAGCCAAAAATTTGCTGATGGTAACAAAATATTAAGGAATGAAAACATTTTATTCTGAAGAACTTTCACCAGTTTTTGATAAGTAAATATTTTGATTAAAATGATTATAAGCCAAGAGAATAATATAATCCTATACTACATCCAGGAATGAGTTTAGGGTTGCTTATGCTGATGTATCATATCATACATAAACAGAGGAACTTTTGAAGAGTGCTAAATAAACACTTCCTAAGGTCAAGGTCTTCCAGGAGTTTAAGTTGGTTCAGATCTTATGCTTAATTGTTACTATATTTTTTATATTCTTATTTACATTTACTGGGTATTTTGTGTGTGTCAAATGCTTAGATGTATGTTGAAATCCTTTTGAATTTCAAAATTTGAAGATTTAAAAGCTAAAACAAAGAACTTAATTGGGAAAGTGTGATTTTTTAAATGAAAATTTTTAGGAAAAGTTGTGAGTAGTGGTAATATAATTATTTAACATGTCAACTATATTTCAAAAAAAAAAAAATTAGTTATTGGAAAAAATATTTTATTACTTAAAAATTATAAATGATCAGTCCATTATTACTACACAGTTTAATGTGCCAAAATCTACTGTTCAAAACATAATTGCCTAGTTAAAGCTTACAGGATCAACTGCTAGCCTTCCTCGTTTCGAACGCCCCACCAAAATTCCAGAGAGAACCAAGAGGAAAGTTTTTAGAGAAGTTAGTAGGAACCCTCATTTAAAATGTAATGACATACAGAAACTTGTAAGAGAAATTGGGGTTGAAGTAAGCACCTCTACAGTTACGAACATGTTATGTTCTTCTGGGTTCAAATCATGCCGTCCTCATAGAGCTCTATATTTAAAGCCTGTTCATTTAGAAGTATAATTGAGGTATGCAAGAAAGCATGTAGATAAACCCTTTACCTATTGGAAGAGTATTCTTTGGTCAGACGAGACTAAAATCGAGCTTTTCGGGCACAATGATGTTTGTTATATTTTCTGTAAGAAGGGGGAACGAAATCTTCATCCAAAGAACACCATCCCTACAGTTAAACACGTAGGTGTCTCGATCATGCTATGGGGTTCCTTTAACTCTTCTGGTGTAGGCAGCCTTCACTGCATCAACGGAATCATGAAAAAAGAAGAGTACATTGATATATTAGGCATTTATGTCAAGAATGATGCTCGGAACTTGCAGCTTGGGCGACAATGACCCTAAGTACACATCGAAATATATGCAATCCTGGTTGCAGAGTAACCATATAAGTATTCTTGAGTGGCCATTGCAGTCTCAACCCAAGTGAAAACGTTTGGCATGAGTTGAAGACCAGGGTTCATCAGCATCATCCAAAAAACTTGCAAGAGTTGGAGGCCCTCTATAAAGAAGAATGGAAGAAAATACCAGTTGAGTACTGTCAAATAATCATGGAGGGCAATGAGGAGAGATTGCACCAAGTAATTCACTTGAAAAGCTACACAACTGACCATTAGAGTAGATGCACGAACACTTTCTGACCTTCCTATGTTTGGTTATTTGTCGTTCAATTTTCATAAAAATTTATGTAGATGTGTTAGTATAATATTTATAATATACTATACTTTCATTATCCTAATCATGATACTTGTTAAGTTATGAGGAAAAAAACTGCTCATGACACAGGGGTACAAACACTTTCTGTCGTAACTGTAACTATTTGTAAGTAAGTAACTTAGTTGTATTGACCAGTACTCATTTTATGAAACAGTTTACAATTCAACTTTGAAACTTATTTTTTATATTTGCAAACGCTTTGTACACACACACAGTGAATGATTATGAATGGAAGTGTTTCACTCAGTAAAGTGTTACCTTTGCTGTTCCATGCATTCTCAACAAACCTGTTTCAGTATCTGTTCCTTAATATTCTGAAATTGTAACTTTAATAAAAATCAACCCAGCTAAAGAAAAAAATATTTATAGTTTTTTTTTCTTAGAGAGAAATTAAAATATTGTAGTATGGCTAAATGAATTAAAAATACTACACCAAAATTAAAAAATGTGTACAGAGATGTTATTAACATGGAACATCTGAAACATACGTTACACAGATGTAAACAAATTATCGTGTATTTCAAGCTCTTTGTATGGTCAGTAAAATTGGAGTACTAACACTGAATACTGTACAAGTTTAGACAAAATAGTAAATTTGATGAAATATTATCATAACATTAAAACAATTCTTAAGCTGATCACATTTTACCAACTCAAAAGTTTTCCTTTACAGAACTTAATGTTGTAAAGATTTTCATAGCTTCAAAATTAAGCTGCTGAGAAAGATTGGTGGTATTCAATGCTGTGTTGACACAATGAAGATCTATTCTGATGTTAATTCATTACTTTTTTACTTGTCATTTGAATGTGTATAAAAACTTATTTGAAAATTTAATTTAAAGGTTTATCCAAAAACTAATAACACTGACATAAAATAATCAATGTTGTAGTCACCTGCATATAAATATTTTTTTAAAAGCTAGATGTTATTAGGTGGTTTTTTTTTAGTAACAGAATATTTCAAATATTTGAAATGTATGCAGTTGTAGCTTTTGAAGACATGGTGTGTTGGATAGCAAATTATACTGATATAAGAATTAAGCCTGTGTAAATAAGACATTAAAATGTAATTATTTGTTAAATGGCTAATAAAAATTCTTGTAAACAAAAATCAATCTTTTACTAATGTAATTTGCAATTTTTAAACATAGACAGTTGGGGTACATGTATCTCAACACCTAATAGAAATACAATTTCCAAAGATAGTATGTGATAGTATAACCTTTTTCATGAGTGAAATCAAATTTACATGTTATCATCCACACTTTTAGATATCCAGTTCAGTTAGTAGTAGCAAAAGATTATTTTTTTTATTTTACTTTTATTTTTTTGCTTTGCAGACAGTGTACCAGATTCAACAAGTAGCACAACCTGGCCAAGGAACTGCAACAACAGCTACACCTGTATTCTTGACATCAGCTGGTTCAGGAGGAGCTCCCACAGTGCAGTTACAGGCAGTAGCTCAGACTGACCATTCAGATGGTGTAGTGGATGATGCAGTTTGAGACACACTTACAGTGATGATATATCAGCAAAATGATATGTACATATTATGTATTTACTTGTACCTTAAAGTAACTTGGATAGTTTGTTTTCTCCTTGAAATAATTCAGTATTTCAACCACATAACCAAGACTTGAAAAAAAAATCCAGAATGTCTGCAGGCTGGAACAGTACAATTTGCTAATACTGCCATTAATTCCAATGTTTCCAGTTGTAAAGGTACTTTTTTATCCATACAATATGCATGTACAGCTACTGAACCAAGTGAAATTACAGATGGAGAGGTGATTTTCAAAATACAAAGCATATTTTGTAATTTTCTGTTTTATAAGTTAAAAGTGTATGGAGAAATAAACTTTGAAAGTACATTTTCTAACTCATCTTTAGTTTTATCTTCTAATATGTGTGTAAGGTATAATATTTTACTAAGAACTTCAAATCTTGCACTTGTAAAGACTGGTAAACACCATATCTCATTATTTTAAAAACAAATACCATTTTTATATTGTGCAAAAAATGTTTTATTCGTTTTATTAACTGAACATCTTAAGTGTATTCATATTTTTTATTCTGTGAATTCATCTAATAATATGCTTCACAACAAATGGATTTCTAAATCTTCCTAAAAATTGTGTTTATTCAAATGTGTAACACTTGAATATATGAAATCCTTCTCTATACTACAGAAGCATTGGAACCAAAATAATTTTCAATTGAAATTATGCCATAAGTTCACCCACATTTATTAATATTTCTGAATAATATCTTTTTATTCACATGTGGCAACTGTAGCTATAAACAAGTCAAAGGGTTTTCAGTGAGCAGCAGTTATTGTAAGGCACTGTTAAGGTATACAGTATTTGAAAGTAGTTGTGTTTAAGCCAGGAGTAGTGGGTGCTAATGAGAGCTTTGGGATATTATAGACATGAATAACAAGTAATATCTGAAAGCTAGGCTTTTGAAATAGAAATTAGAACCTGTAATTTGGTTATGAAATTTTATATCTTAAAAGAAAAAATTCATTTAATGTGTGCTCATTTTATTCTGTTGTTCTTTGTAAAATGTAGAAGACATTTTCATTGAGAAGTATTGTTCAACAGCTGAAGCATGTTTATTCATTACTGAGGACAAACATTTAACATGTATAAAGTAATTTCTATCCTAATTGTAGACATCTACCTTATAAACTGAGATGCTAACCTTAAGTTAATTGAATGCGCTTAGCTGGATAGTAAGTGAAAAGGAAGGAAAAGTGTCATGTATGAGGTTGAAGAAAATAGAAGAGATACCACTTGGTTACTCTACTTGCCAAAATTTACTAGGCTGTGTTTCACAATCTTGTAAATACTGGAAGATTTAGTGTATAGAAAAAAATGTTACAAAGGAGAGTACCACTGGCTGAAAAAACGAATCTGTGAATTAATAAATCAGAAAATGTGTGACAAAAGTTCATGTTTGATACAAAATCTTAGTGGAACAGTCTCATGCTTACTACGGAACTTCAACTGTGACACACATGGTAATTTCACATTCAGACTTTACACTCAAATTGCAACATAAGTCATACAGATGACATCTTTTAAGGACAGTATAAACATTTAGTTGCAAGAATACAAATGCCACAAAGCTTCCTTAGTGAAGCTAACAAAATCCCATGTCAAGCCAATAAGGGATTTAATAATAGTGGGTATAGTAATGTCACTATTGCAGGGTTATCCTTTCTGATCAAAGCCTGGAACTTTTAATCTTTTCATAAGTATGGTTAGTTATAGCATGATATTCTCATCTAATTAAAAAAAACAACTGATAAACATCCCTAAAGATTGAGAACAAGTAAGGACCAAATTGTCAAGTGAGCTTATTAAAAGAAACAGTAAATATGCCCAACATTCCCATCCACCCTAATTGCTAATTGGTTGTGGTAACATTACCTTATGTGCTCCCTAAATAAATTTGAGAGTGGGCCAAATAGAAGCAGTAAATTGGACAACTGGGCTAAGTATGATAAACTGTTTTTTTTTTTTTAAAGCTGTTTAAGCTATCCCCCCCTTTTTCTTAATTGATGGAAGACTTGTCTCTATACAAAATCAAGAAAATACAAACGTTTTTAAAAAATCACAGAAATATACTTATTCAAATTAAGTGCATACATGAAGTCCAGTCAAATGTTTTCATGATCATTTTGTTGCATAAAGAAAAACAAAGTGAGTGATTCTAACAAAGAATTTATATTGAAAGGTTAAGTAGTTTCCATTCATTTTCAAATAAACTGAAGAAAAAATGATGCATCAAATTGGAAAAACGAATTAATTGTTTAGCATAAAAATAATGAAAGCAAACAGTGATATGAGAGGTACTATTTTGGAAACAATGTAAAAACATGCCTAAAAATAGGAAATCTCAAAATGCTGATCAACCATTAGTGCCACCCCTCCATCACACATCCTGTCATTTCTGTACATAGAAAACTGCTGAAAGGTGACTATTGGCAGGTTTCAGAAATGTTTCCTGTAAGGAAAGACATACAGGATAGTGGGAAGCAATCAGTGCTTTGATGTCATCCAGATTAGAACATAAACCTCCACAGCTCTTATTGTATCAAGATGGCCATTTTTATTTATGTGTAAGTGAACTGGGTGGATAGCCCTTCTGTTCATGACCACATCTTTTTTCTTTATTGTCATTATTCGAGGAAGGTCTGTCGACCTCCATGGATCCTGCCCTGGGTCAATTGGGCAGCTCCTTGTTGCTGGAAGATGATTGTTTTACATCTTGGGGTGGGAGAAGTACCTGAGGAAATGCCCATATCTGGAACCAAAGGAAGTGGATCCTGGGATTTGCTGGAATGTATGTTAGGGACAGAAATAGGTGTTGTAGTTGATTCAACTTTTTAGCCATGGAGGTAAAAAGACTTTTAATTTGTTTTGAGAACAATTCTCTTGGAGGCAGAGATCTGTCTGTACTCCCACTGTAGTTGTGGAACGAAGTGCAGCAGCATATGTCCAAGATGAAGTGGCGGACAGCAAAATCCGAGCCTCAGAATAACTAATGTTATGTGTCATTTTTAAATGCTGCACCTCTTTTTCCTCCAACCATTTAGGGCAAGAACAAAAGTATGATGGTTGAGAGCCATTGTAATTAATGCAGTGAGGGTCCGTTTCACACTCATAGGCATCGTAGTCCTTGCCACCACAACGAGCACATGTCAGGGAACCATGACATCTTTGAGTGGCCAAATCTCTGACACTGGAAACACTAAAGAACGTTTGGAATGTACAGCCGTGCCCTGCAATTTAGATAACCTTCCTTGATGGTGGCAGGTGCACGTGGTGATGTAAATGTCAAAAGAAGGATATTTGTCAGCAGTGTAATTCCATCTTTGCAAGTGGAGGTGCACCCTACTGCAGAAAATCCTTGAGTGGAGAAACCAGGGAGAATCTCTGACTCAGGGATGTTCTTCAAATCCCTCTCAACAATAACTCCTCATGATGAATTCAAAGTAGCATGAGATGTAACCTCAATAGGTATATCCCCAATTGTCTTTGAATTCAAGAGAAGTTCATTGTGTTGGGATGAGGATGTTTCAACCAATATGTATCCAGATTGAAGTTTCTTTACTGACTTGAGAGCCAGCAAGTCCCTCCAGAATAAAAAAGTGGGATAATTGCCCTAAAGGTTTCTCTAAAAGAAAATGAGGTACAACTGGTGATACAGATGTTGAAGATTGCTGATCAGTCTTCAAGATGTGGTCGTTTAGCTATTGACTGTTTTTTCACTATTTTATTTAAATTTTCATTTGGAGGATTCATAGGGAAAAAAATTTCAGTGCCCACCCACCATGGAGACGCATTACAATGCTAATCAAGGACACTGCAGCAACACTAGAGTTTCGTGAGTACTATACCCAAACACCAGGATCAGACACAATGTCCACAACACCTGTTAAGAACTATCAACACTGGTATTTGGTTGACCCTAGCCCATGGGGGCCATCCATCTACAGGAATTCAAGGCCAAAGTGGTGTGTTAGGGTTGGACCCCCTCAACCACCAGGATCCTCTCCTCCCCTTCACGGGTCGCCATGCACGGCAAACACATGGGTAACCTGAAAGAACAGAACCTTCCCTGGGAGATCCCCTCACCACATACAGGAATCCACACCGAGGGGCATGCACAACTGAAAAAAGTGAGTCTCTCTTCTTCAGCTGCAGGCTTTGAATGATGCTTACACAAAGAAGTTTAGTATTATCACAGTTCCCCTATATTATAAAAACAAGTCAGTAGCTGAAGGAGTAACTCAATATTTATTTGCATTTATAACACTGGACTAGAAGAGATAAAATATTGATGAGAAAGAAAAAAAAATATTGTAAAAGTACTGAAGGAACTATCAGTCACAAGAATGGATGATTGACTCCTTAGAGATATGTAATTCAGGCTATGTTACGATGTTCTAACACTAGACCTGGTTTTAATCACTTTCAAAGTGAAAACAGTCATTCCCAAGCAGTAAAGAAGACACCTGGGTGTTAATGCTTGTGTGGAGACTCTAAACAAATTTAAGACAGCTAATCTTAGTAGCCTTTTATGGATATGGAACTTTAAAGCTAACAATACAGTTGCTCAGACAAGAGTAGATTATCTATCTGTATACAAACAAGAACTATTACATTTTGACAAACAGTTAACTTCAAACATAAGTATTATGTAAGTAGTTTTAAAATCAATTAACCCAGATTCTTATGCACTGTAATTTGAAAATTCCAAGCCAGGTGTACATTTCTTTTACAAGGAAGTATGTTGTTTCAGTGAAATTTCAGGCAGAGTAAACTTGCTATGTTAATATCATTCAGTGAAATATGAAACATGTAGCCAGATACTATGTTTCATAAAATTTACTGCAGCTATTAATATATGTAAATTTCACTCAGTATTGTTCGTAACTAAGATTTCATTACATCACAAATTATTGGCAAAGTGAAGGTTGGAATGTGATTAACTTCTTGAATGAAAAGAAGGCAATGTGTTGGTTTCCATATAGCAAAGGTCAATACTATAAAAACAAATATTATACACAGATGTGCAAGATATTTAAGCTATTTACACTGAATATTTGTGTTTTCAATCAATATGTGTAGCCACTTTAGAAAGAAAAAAATTAATTTATATGTATATTTCCTGATTCTGTACAGTAGTTACCAGGTCATTCAAATCAACCAAACCCACACAGAGATTGATTCAATGGCAAAAATAACAGATGAAGTATCTGGAGGTTATAAACATTTTGTGTGTAATATTTGAAAATTTTCTGATGCAATGTATTTTTATTTTAAAATGAAAATCTTTAACTAAAAAATATTAATACTTAATTCAAGATATTTTTTGTACAAAAGCTTGTAAACATATTAACACAATCAAAAACTCATTTTGAAAGGGTTAAATATGAAACGTTCTTGGAAAAAAAAACACACTGAAAAGATATGACAAAATCTTTATTGAAAGCTTTTACTCTGTATACATATGAAGCCTTTAACCTCGTTTAGACTTGAAATATTCATTCAACACATCATGGGCTTGCGTTTCTTTACCATAATCCTGTAATAGAACATCATCAAGCATTATAAATATTATAAACCAAAATCTGTTGTACTAACTAAAAATGCCAAATTCTTTCAAATTTGGAATCACTTACTGTAACATGTCTAAATCCTACAAACTAACACAGCTGTAATTAGTATTTATTAGAACTTATTCTACTTGTGGTAAATTCAATATTTATATATATACAAAATCATATACATGCATCTGTGGTCTAACCTGCCAATAAATCAAAACAATAAGGTCTGTACATTGATTAAAGATATGCTTGTAGTCTTAAATTATTTTCAATGGTAGCATGAAAATATAAACGGAGTTTATATTTTCAAAATTAGCTTACAGCACACAAACCTAAATGATGAAAGGCAGGCTATTTTTGTGGTAATAGACAAAAGCCTAAAAATCTATTGAGATTTTAAACAACATTAATTTATGTGTACTGTCAAGCAGTGTTTAAGCATTTCTTAGTTTCAAAGTACTGTGCTAGTTCACAAAGTTTAAAATTATACATTTTAAATAATTCTAAAAACTATTGCACTTAACAGCAAAGTACAAATGTTTTTATAATTTCTTATACTTAAGGCTTTTCTTAAATAAGTTCAACTAAGACAAGTTTCCAGTATGCATCAAATATATCTCCACTAAAATATTTTAAAAACTGACATAATTAGACATGGCAAAAATAAAAAATGTTACGAAGCTAATTTATAGAAACTACAGATGTAAAAATATATACAAAAATTATATTCAATGTTTTCTGTATATTTATGTGTATATATGTATAAAAATCTGATCTAATTCTTTTTAAAATACAAGTAAAATGTTTTTTATAAGGTAAAAAAAAATGAAATTGACAAAGTAGAGTAAGCTGGGAAATTTGTTTTGATAATACCTAAAACATTTTAAACCACTGTTCATGGATAGATATTACACGAAAACCTAAAAAATTACTATGATTGGTTAATTTTTCCCTACCTTCACTACAACACAGCTGCATCCTACTACCTTTCTAGCTTTGCCTTCCTTATCAATTTTACAAAGTCCAGCCCACTCCCCAAGCTTTTTGTTACTGTCCACCTACAGTAGAAAAACACTAACAAAGTGAACTTTTTTATTTTCAAATATTCCATAGAAACAGACAAATCTGCACTTAACCCATCAGAAAAAAGGAGCATTTTTATCACAGGATATTTAATCCAGTTTCTCAAAAAATAAATTTTAAAATTCAAGGCTTACAACCTGTGTAAACATTTCAACAGATAACTTGTTCATACAAGATAACTCATATCAAAGACAAAATTTTCACTTTTAATAAGTTTATCACAATAGTTTTTAAAAATAAATTTAGTATAATGTAGATGATTGAATTGAGATTCTCAACAAGGATTCAAAAAACCTTACCTTAATAAGATTAATCTGGTGTTCAGCACAAAGAGCTTCCACTAATTTTATATACATTGCTTCGTCGCAATTTGTTGCCAAAACACAGAGATGAGCTTGACGCCTAGTAAACAACAATCAGTTATTTAAAAATTTTCTGCCAAACTAAACACAGGAAACACTTCAATATATTAATTCACTTACTCTACAAATTTAGGAAGTTAATAACTTAAAAAAATAGCTTAATATGCATTAGGATAAAATTGTGTAGAATGAATAAATTACATCCATTTAATACTAACTCCTATTGTTGCATAAAAACTTATGAATTCTGTACAAGCAATGTGTCACTATTTATTGCAGTTCTAAAAAAAAAAACCAAAACTGATTATTAAAGAAGTTAATCTGAAAAGTCATTAAAGGACACATCTGTGAAGTCTGAAGTAACTTCTGGCAAACATCATAAAGATTTAAACAGCACATCTTTCCTCAGGTGGGTATTGAATTTTTCTTCCCAAACATTCAGTAGAGGGAGCCAAATTTTCATAGTTGGAAGGATGAAGATGGTTAAAGTATTTACATAACTGTCTATCAGCTATTACAAATCATCAAGATAATTTTAAGTACACCAATTTGTCAACATAGATGTTAAAACATGATGGCTAATGGAGTGAAAAAAATGATGTTTATATATTCTTAAGTTACCTATTTAGTACATTAACATGTTCATTTGTTTTAAGAGATAAAATATATTTGTTGGGAATAACTCAACATTCTTTTATACATAGATCATATTACAGAAAATGTCCACATAAAATTATTTCTATGGGAAGTTACTTAACCAGAAAACTAAACAAAAGAAAAATGGTTGTAAATACTATCTTAATAAAACGCTTTTCTCGTCATCACATTGAAGTAACTAACTCAATATTAAGACTTTCCAGAATAGTTTTCACTTCAGTTTACAACGGTTTGTGGAGGAAACTTATTGATGTTGATGAAGTATTGTTTTATTTTGTCTAATTCATCGTTAATTTTATCTGGTGAGCATAGTTTTATGGCTGTGTTTATTTGAAAACATTATATGCACACACCTAGACAGAAAGCAAAATCAACCAACAAAAGTAAATATATTTCACGAATCAAAAAAATCACAAAACCATATATTCCCGACATCAGCAGAAATAAAACCAACATTTGGCAAAATATGACATTCCAGTTAATACCAAATTTATTCAAAAACCAGGCACAAAATTGAGGTCTATACTATGTAAAAACTACACTGACAACCACCACACCAACATTATTTATAAAATACAATGTGATAACTGCCATGACCTCTATATTGGAGAAACAAGTAGAAAAATGGAAACCAGATTCAAAGAACATAAAAAGTCACCTTCACGTTTTCGAACACTGCAAATCAAATAAACACAACATAACCATAGAAAACACGCAAATACTAAATAAAGAAACAAACATAAACAAACACAAAATTAAAGAAGCCTTACTTATACAACAACTGAAGCCCAAAATAAACCAATACAAAGGAATGTCTTTATACCCATATTAAAAATAATATAATAATAATAAGACAAATAATATAAAATTATATATTCAAACTAAGCATGCCCTCTACATTCCAACACTCAGTTACACAACTCCTTTCAAACATGTGGTCAACTTCTGGTCAGCTACCTCTTCCTTTCTTTGTGAACCTGACGATGACCGAAGAAGGTCGAAACGTTGTTCGCCCCTTTATGTAAAATATATTCTCAACCCAAACGAGCCATTTGTACATAAATACTCATCTTCTTACACAGAATAGCTTGAATTCCACATTAAGATGGTGGCAAGATTACTTAAGTGCTCAAATGAAGCCCATAGGATATGACACCCAATGGCAGAAGCTCAATAGGGACATACCCATGTGAGAACACATCCAAAATATACTTTTCACCCTTTAGAAGAATAGAAGAGGCAAATGCAGGTGGATGGCTTGCTCAGACCTTACCTTTTACAATCACCTCCTCTACAATCAGTCTCTACCCATCTCCCAGATTGGGTATGAGGCACAGAAAACCAAAAGAGAGGATGCCTTAAGTAGAGGCATTATATGGTATCAAGTTGAGAACAGATCAACAGAAAACTTGAGTTTAGGATTTATACTGTGTGGAGTACACAGTCTCATCATAAAAAACAGGTTGTGATGATGCTCAGTGCACCCAGAACTATGGGTTATTAAACTCACCTAACTGGAATAGACCCAAAGAAGGAGGTCCAGTTTCAGGAAACAAAAAGACCCAGAGTGTATGCTCCCTTAACAGTTGACTTGAAACATAATATTAGAATTGTCTAAATGAATCAAAACTAAATGATACACAAAGATTGAAAGAAAATATGAGGATGTCTGATGGATAACAAGCAATTCAAAGGTGTGACAAGTAGAGGATGATCTTCTGTGGACCAAGAGCCAGAAGTAAGACCACCAATCAGAGATGCCTCCCATCTCAAAAGCAAAGCATTCATAAAAAGATAGAAACCTAGTATGGGAGGACAAGAAAATGCCAGAGGTAGTGTTGGAGAACAAAATTCCCCAGAAAGGAAAGAAGAAGACTGATTAATGAGAAGAGTAGAAGAGAAACATTCCACTGTAGAGGCCAAGTAGAAGATGTGCCAAAAAAGCCATGATCCCTAAAACAAAATAACCTATTGTGCAGAAAGTGAATGCAAGGTGTGAAACCTGAAGACAAGGCACTCAAAGTCCAATTAGTGAATGGGAGGTTATGCAAGCTGCCACAAATCAAAGAGTATTTCCAGGTGAATAAGAAAAATGGTAAGGATGAAGAAAAACATGAAATTGACTGGATTGTGAAAAATGGAAGTATTACATTATGCCTTGGAACAAATTAAAACTCTTAAGACAGTGCCTTAGCTACAATAAAAACATTATCACAAAATTAAGTTGCATATAAATCCAGTGTTTATGAAAACATTAGTATTTGGTGTTACACTAGACAAACCCTCAAGATAATCTATTTGGAGATAATATTTACTAAACACATCTCTGAATTGAAAACAAAATTCCATTAACTTATTTAACTAACTTTACAAACTAAAATGAAACTCTTACTTGTCCAAAGCTTTTGCTGCTTCGTGAAGGCCACGTGCCAAGCCATCATGTATTAAAGCCAACTTGAGAACTTCTTGTAGGGCTGTGTTAACGTCCATGGTCCCAGCCACTGCACCTTCTCTGCTGATGAAAGTTAAAATCTTAATAACTAAGAATAAAAAAGATTTGAGATATAAATATGTGCAGCATATATTAATTTTGTGAGGCTTTTAAGTCTGTTTTATACCACTGTATAATCACCTAAATTAATTTAGTTATGAGAATATACAGGGTGGCCCGCAAGTCCCTCCCCATCCATATATCTTATGTATCCAGTTTATCTGTGTGCTGTCCCTCCTCACTGCATAATATTATGCGACACCATGTTCTGTGAGACATTTTCAAGTGTAAATGGGCTTAAATTGGTCATATTTCTGATTTTAAAAAAAATTATAATAAATGTGTAATTGAATATAACATGATAACATATGGGTAGAGACTTACAGGCCACCCTGTATATATTAATTCTAATGTTCATTAGTAAAGGTACATGCAACATTATTTTCATGAAAATTATGTAACCTTAAAGGTACTGGATTCTTAGAACAATTTTTTCTTCTATACTTAGGAACAATTTTTCTTGTGTAAAGCATATAATAATTCTTTTGTCAATTTGATAAAGTTGCAAAAAACAGATTTTTCACAAATATTCACTTTACACATACCAAAACCTCAGTTTGTTTTATTTTTATATTTAGGAATAATATTTGTTGTGTAAAATTCAAAATTTTGCTTTAAAATTCTTGATATAGATTAAACTTGTGTAACATCACCTACTAAGCCATCAAAGCTGAAAACTCACTAGTTCAACTTAAAAGCTAATCCTATTTTATTCATATCAAGCATTGAACCCAATTAATCATAAACAGCCAGTAAAACAAAGATTTTTGTATTAAATGCATACAATATTCAAGTGCCGCTAACACAAAAAGCACACCTTGAAACCAATGTTGAAACACAGTTTAGTGCAAAACATATGTTTACAAATATAAGTTACCTATAAAAATAGCCCTAGAATTATTCTTCAATAACCAACTTTTCAAAGTAAACAGTACATAAGAGCATGGAAGTAAACAAAAAACCTAAAGGAAAAATATTTAACAGATACAAAAGAATTTAGTTAACTGTTTCATATTTTGAGAGACTTTCTATTGCATGCTCTTCCACATAATCCTTAAACAGATACATCTGAACAATTCAAAGAAAAAAGACAACAAAACTGTAATGGACCATTCAACCTAAAGTGACAAAGAGAATATTCAAAAAGTAAAGTTAAAGGATAAGGGTTAACAGACAGAACCTTGCAATACGAAAATAAAGCATAGTTCTTTTTGTAAATTGTTGTACTACACATGTTCAGTAAATTGCCAAAATTCCAATAAAAATTAAAGGTACTTTGGTATACACTATTTACACAAAGTAGGATAATATTCAAGAACAAAAACAAGGAAACAACCAAAAACAACCAACAGAAAGAAGACAACTTAGATAATTTTATTGACATCCAACAGCCAACCTTCCCAGGTAAAATTACAAATTTATATTTTCCAGAAACACCTAAAACAACATCTTAAACGATTTTTTTCAAAGAATTTTCTCACAAAACCATCAACATAATTTCACAAAACAGAAAACTGAAAAACAACCTTACAAAAAGAGACATTAATTGCATTAAAAACCTAAAACAAGACAAAAACATAAAAATTCTAAAAGCAGATAAAGGTAACGCTATAGTCATAATGAACACGAATGAATACATCCAAAATGAATAACATCCTATCAGACACGAACAAATTTAAACCAATACACACAAATCCAACAAAGACACACGAGACGCAACTGAACAAATTACTACAAATGAAAAAAGCCAACACAATTTCACAAACACTTTATTCCTACCTACGTAAAACCGACTCACGCACACCGCAAATATACGGCATCCCCAAACCTCATAAACCAGATTGTCCATTACGACCAATAATGTCCACATATGAATCGTTTAATTACAACCTTGGTAAATACATAGCATGGGCATTCTCCAAATATGTAACATCAGCCAGCTCATTTATCAAAGACTCTTTTAATTTCAAGTCTAATCTAAATCAACTTAATCATAAAGCCTTAATGGCCAGTTTCGATGTTATATCCCTCTTTACAGAAGTTCCAACCACTGAAGCCTGCAAGATAGCCTTAGAACTCTATATCCGAGACCCTAACCCAACTATAGAAATTCCCAGTAACCAGTTAGCAACCCTCATAGAATTCACCACGATAAAGACAAACTTCATGTTCAACGACCAAAACTATATACAAACAAACGGCCTAAGCATGGGCAACCCAGTATCACCAGTTCTAGCCAATATTTTTATGACACAAGTTGAAACACAAGCAATTAACACAGCATTACAACCACCACTATACTGGTATAGATATGTAGATGACACGGTAGCGGGGTTCAAATCTACAGAACACATACTTAATTTTTTCAATCACATTAACTCTATACATCCCAACATCAACTTCACATGTGAACAGGAAGAAAACAATCAAATATCATTTCTTAACCTCAAAATTACAAGAACTGATACACAATTTCAAACAGAAATCCACCGAAAAATCACCCATACTGGACTATACATTCCTTGGGACTCAGCACATGAAACAAAACAAAAAACTCAACATACTAAGAAACCAAATAAACACAGCCATAAAACTATGCTCACCAGATAAAATTAACGATGAATTAGACAAAATAAAACAATACTTCACCAACATCAATAAGTTTCCTCCACAAACCGTAGAAAACATTATACGCACACACCTAGACAGAAAGCAAAATCAACCAACTAAAGTAAATACAGCTCACGAATCAAAAAACCACGAAACCATATACTGCTGTATACCATATATTCCCGACATCAGCAAACAAATAACCAACATTTGGCAAAAAAATTAGTCACAAAATATGACATTCAATTAATACCAAATTTATTCAAAACCCGGCACAAAACTGAGGTCTATACTATGTAAAACTACACTGACAAACACCACACCAACATTATTTATAAAATACAATGTGATAACTGCCACGACTTCTATATTGAGAAACAAGTAGAAAATGGAAACCAGATTCAAAGAACATAAAAGTCACCTTCACACGTTTTCGAACACTGCAAGTCAAATAAACACAACATAACCATAGAAAACACTCAAATACTAAATAAAGAAACAAACATAAACAAACGTAAAATTAAAGAAGCCTTACTTATACAACAACTTAAACCCAAAATAAACCAATATAAAGGAACGCCTTTATACCTATATTAATATAATAAATAAAATTATATATTCAAACATCTAATACCGCCCTCTACATTTCGACACACAGTTACACAACCCCTTTCAAACATGTGGTCAGCTTCCGGTCAGTTACCTCTTTCTTTGTGAACCTGACGATGACCGAAGAAGGTCGAAACGTTGTTCGCTCTTCTATGTAAAGTGTTTTCTCAGCCCAAACGAGCCGTTTTTGCATATAAATTTCTCAACAAGTGGGTTTCTCGTCATCACTGTTTATCTTTTCGTTCATAATAAAGTTTTTTCTCAGAAAACGCTGGAAAAACTATACAATCATTTTAAGGATTTCTTATGTAAAATTTGAAAATTTTCTGATGCATAAAAATATTTTAATCTTACAATGAAAATTATGTCGCATGTTGAAAATGTAAGATGTGAAAATAAAGGCAAGAGAAAAACTTTGCTTGAGACTTAATACAAAGAAAAACCTGAGTATTTTGCATATGAAAGCACTGCAACGTTTACTGATACTTGCCTAGTTTCACAAACATATGCTTACTAATTTAAAAGTAGTAGTATGAAAGCTATAACCAGTACAAACTGGTTATAAGGTTGGTCCAAAGAATTGAGCCCATGCTGAAAGAGTTAAGGTGAACCTGAGGTCTGGGTGTCAAATAAAAGTCGAGTTCAAGTCTTTTCAAGTTATTACTGGTGCAACTGAATATGTAACAATTCTTCACCACATTTGCAGGTTTTGGAACAACAAATGTTCGGCACAAACAAATATTCATTACAAATACAAGTCTACACAGCAGGCAAGTGTACAGAATGAATGAAATTTGCCCTTTGTTGCATTGTTTCCCTCTTTGCCTCAATTGATAATGCAGACATAGCACTGTAGGACTGCAAAGTTACTGGATCCCCAATCTCAAGCATAACTTACAATTTTCAACTTTTCTCTTCATAAAGAAGAGTAAGAGGTCTTCTTAATGATAACTTACAATATTAAATGGAAATTATGTTAAATATACAAAGTAAGTTATCAAAATAAAAAAAAGTCAGAATAGATTACTTTGTAAAAACTAAACGTTAGTTTCATATTATGGGATACTTGTTTGATTTTTGAATTTCTTAAAAATTTCATACAAGGCCTCTAATTCATTGTACATTCTTAAAACGGGACAAATTTTAAGGTTTTTAAAAGGCAAGCTAGGTTCCAATTAAGTAAGTTTTATTTTTGAAACAATAATAAAGTAGCATAGTTCGTGATGACAAGAAACCCACTGAAAGTAAAAACGTATCTCAGGACGTCTGGTACGGATATTAACACTTTTACTAATAAAGCAGAGAACAACGTTTCGACTTTCTTAGGTCATATTCAGGTTAACCAAAAGACAGGTTGAAATGTTCTCTACTTTGTTAGTAAAAGTGTTAATACCCATACCAACCGTTCTGATACATTAAGTAACATAGTGCCTTGTTTGTACACTGAATGTCAGCAGCAATGAAAACTAACAGTAATACTTATCAAATTAAAAGGAAAACAGATGATTTACTGAAAATTATAAGATGTTTTCAAATTTTCATGCAAGGACAGCCCTGATGTTGAACTTAAAGGACCCAACACTGCAGTAATACTTGACGTGTTGGTTATTATTGCTATCTTTATGTACGTAACCTCCAACATGCGAATTTTAGGGTAAACTCAATAGCAGTTATGTACCGTTTTCACTGAAAAACCAACAAATTGTCCAATATTTACCAATGTATTTCCTTACAACAGAAATAAACTACATTATTCTTTAAAAATTATTCAAATTATAACACTTTTAGAGAAAAAACTTACATTTCGACGTCAGACATTATGGTAATATTGTCAATGTCGTCACCTGAAATATATATATATAAATTAATAAATGCAGACAATTAAAGGTGGAGATATTAACCAGATAACAATATTTAAAATTTTATACGCAATGATCAGCAGATTACAAAGATTTAAAATTAGCTCATAACACTCCACCTTTTCCAACATACAAGCACCCAAAAAGAGATCGAATCGTGGTGACATCTCGTGTGAAAATGCTTCGGTTAATTAATATTGTTAAATGCAACTCATATTTCTTTCGCTGATGTTGTTAATCTTCTCAACTTGAAAAGTTTTTCTAAATAAAACTAATTCGAAATTTTATTCTAAAGCTGGAGCTCAGACGTTCTATATCTAATATAACTATTTTTTCTCTGTTTTAGTGCAATAGTACCAAGAGCCAAAAACAAGTAAAGCTGCTTATGCTTTATTTCTTAATCAATATTATATTTATGTTCACAGAAACATTTCTTTACTCTTCGTTTGGATTTATAATATTGTTTGTTTGTTTTGGTTATCTGCTATAGCCACCGCTGGGAATCAAACCCGAGGGTTTAACTATGGATTATAGTAAATGTTGGGATATGCATGTAACATTTACCAATTATTAGTATTTGCTTCAATATTTGATGGAAATTAACTACTAATAAACTGTAAAACTCTTGTGCATACACACACTATAAGCATATAGGCCCGGCATGTCCAAGCGTGTTACGGCATACGACTCGTAATCTGAGAGTCGCGGGTTCGCATCCCCGTCGCGCCAAACATGCTCGCCCTTTCAGCCGTGGGGGCGTTATAATGTGATGATCAATCCCACTATTCGGTATTACTATTTGGTAAAAGAGTAGCCCAAGAGTTGGCGGTGGATGATGATGACTAGCTGCCTTCCCTCGAGTCTTACACTACTAAATTAGGGAGGGCTAGTACAGATAGCCCTCGAGTAGCTTTGTGCGAAATTCAAAACAAAATACGCATATACATTAACATATATACGCCAGCTCATATAAATTGGGTCAGATAAGAGTATTCCAAGAATTAATGGTTGTGTTTTTTACCTTATTGTTTCACTGTATTAATGAAACTTTACCAGTTATTTTGAATATGTTTATTTTTCACATATTAGAACGTCGTCAAGTGGCCAAGACTTCAACGATGTTAACAACTTTAATACGTACCAATTTAGCTACGAAAGAATATATTCATGTATGCAGACTGAACTATTTAGCAAGTACATACTTTCATACGTATTTTAACATTATGTCAGTACAAATGTAGTTAAAGATGCATTGCAATACAGATTGCACATGTTAAAGATGTGGTGAAAAATAACATCACAATGTTATTAAAATATTTGAAAAATACACTAGTGCTAAACTTGTACCTGAAGAAAGTCACGAGGGAGAATTGATGAAAAAAACACATAAGTGGATTTCAATGTTCAGAGGTTGGCGTCTCCTAGCTAGAGTCAGTTTGTATGTCTAGGAGACGTCTTCAATCCTAGTCTTATTCTTTTCCAACTGAAACCAGTTGTTGTTTATATCACGATTAGAGGGTGGTGGATACATATTTTACGGGCGAATAAGGTGTGAGAAATACACTTGAAGCCTATAGAAACGTAAATTTATTCAGTTATAAATAAATTATTACGTCTCTAAAGTTGTGTTTCAGAAAGTAGTATGGATATAACTTTACAGCCAATACACCGGACTGATATTCTGACCAAATGGAATTTATCTGACTTTATACTTTCAATACGAGCTTTTGCTATTTAATATCAAATTATTGACTATTTTTCAATTAGTCTGAATTCCACACTTAAGCACAAAAGCCTCATTTTTTTATTGAAGTTAGTATAGAAAGAAGTAACAATGATAACAACTACTATGGTCAGTATTAAATATTTCATAAGAAGCTAGATTTTGCTACTAGCCCAAATACTCCTGAAACTAGTTTGATGTTCCACCCTGTAGAGTTCATTGATGAAAATGTAACGCTAGTTGGTGCATTTGGCGTAGGAAATCTGGCTAAGTTTGTTGAGGGACTGGCCTTGAAGTTTCGAAGAATAGATTAGCCTCAATCAGACACGAATCCAACAGTGTAACCAATGTTCTTACCAGACAAGATGACCATTCTGGCCTCGGAGAAATACTAAAAGCCACCACTGCCATCTGTAAACCATATGTAAAGAACAATCCCTGGTAGATATCTTAGAACCTGTAGACCCTCACACGGTGTCTTGTTGGAAGATATTATATTACCATCAGTTAAATACATCACGACAACACAGTGAAAACCAATATAACTGCCATTGATACTGCCAGAGTAATCAGTAATCATGTCAAATTATAACAGATCCTTATTCCCAAACGATATTGTAAAGTCGACATGTTGAATCAAGCCTCGACAAAACAAGTAGGATAGAGCCCATCTGCAATGAAAACTGTCATTATTGTCATCTCAGCGATAGAAATAATTTTTTAGATTGTTTGCAAAGCTTACTTGAATAAAAAGACTATGATTAGAGGCAGATACCTTATTTGGGCAACCACTATGGCCAATTAATGAACAACTGCGACATTGGGTTAAGGTGATGGAAGAGGATGCTAGGCCTCGTAGTTGTCCAAGGTAGGTGTAAATACAGTATAACTATTTGATAAAAAGGAATTCACTTTTAAGAAAATAAAAGTTTTGAGACGGCTTGACTGTGTAATAAAAATTTTATTTATAAATGTACAACCTTTTAGAATTCATGACAACAAAAACCAACTTCACTTCTAATGAAGACTTTCTTAAAACGAATGGTTTAAGCATGGTCAACCATGTTTCACCTGTTCTTACCAGCATATTTATAATCCAGATCGAAACACAGGCTATAAAGTCCACACACTATCTTTCCTTATATTAATACAGATATGTCGACGACACTTTTGCCGATTTCACTTTTATGTAACATATAAACATTTTTTATTATATAAACTCCATTCACCCTAACATTAAATTCACCATTGAATACGAAAATAACAAACATTGTCTTTTTTTTTTTTATCTTAACCAAGATATTACCAGATCTTTCACACGTTTCGAAAACAAAATTTACCGAAAAAATCAATCACCCCCATAGAATTCCGTCCAGAAATCCAAACAAAAATTTAATACACTAAAAATTCTTATACACACAGTCTCAGGATTTTGTTCAACTAAGTATACAGATGAAGAAATCAGCACTATAAAACATTTCTTCATTCACACCTACAATTGTCAAAACAATTCCACATCACCACCACAACAAAAATGTCAAACTCAAACAAAATTGACACCGATACATCAAACGTCACAACATTACAGTGTTCACCAATTATCCCTGACATTAGCTCGAAAATAATCAACATTTGCAGAAAACTTGCAATCAATCGTAAAATTTATGTTGACGTCAAATTCACTCCAAACCCGGCATTAAAATAAAATCATTATTAAATAACAATCGCATAAAATCATTACATTTCAATGTCATTTATAAAACAACATATAACAACTGTCCAGGATTTTACATCGGATAAACTGGTAAAAAGTTGGAAAACAGATTTAGTGAACATAATTTTAAATATTCTTCTCATATTTATCACTATTGCAACTAAAAAACTACAGTATATCTATACAAAACACAGTAATTTCAAACAAAGAACCTAACGTCAATAAACGCAAATTAAAAAAGCTGACTTTAATTGAAGAAAACAGTTGTGGGTCACCAATATAACAATATTAGACTGTGCAGCAACATCTAGCCATGTGATCGCTTTGTTCTATGCCACATATACAAATATAAATACATAAACCACTTGTAGCCGAGAATGATAAAATTTTATTGAAACGCCGTACATTAATAATGTTTTCATTATTTAGTCAAGCCGTCTCAAAACTTTTATTTATATTTATTTTTATCTCTGTACTTCCCTATTTTATTGTAATATGCTTTCTGTCCTTTAATCGTTACACCTCTATTTTCGTTATAGTGAATGTTTTTATGATTTTTGGTATTTATTTTTAATTTACAATTAACGCTACCGCGACAAGGCTATGTCAATGCATTTGCTGACTTACATTTAAATTTTATTGAACTACTACTTTATAAATTTACTCCAATAAAACTCGTATCAACTTGTAGATTATACTCGACTCTTAATATTGCCCCCAAGAGGCTCAGCGGTATGTCTGCGGACTTACAACGCTAAAAACCGGGTTTCGATACCCGTTGTGGGTAGAGCACAGATAGCCTATTGTGCAGCTTTATGCTTAATTTAAAACAACAACAAAACATCTTAATATTATATATATATATATAAAGTTTAGGAAAAAATAAGTTTTAGAACTTATTTGTAAATAGTAATAATCCACATACATATATAATGTATAATACTTGAAATTTGACTGTATTTTACAAAATACTAGTCCAACGAAATGCAACAAAGAAAGGTCATTTTGAAAAGACTAAAGATCAGTTTTACACTATTGGATATGGTAACATGAGTGCATATGCGCCGTGTCAATGCAACTTCTGTATTTTTAGCCAGGTATGACTGGAAGAATAATAACATAAAGAAAATACACACACACACGCGCACATAAATGTATAATGTTATGAGATTTAAGCTATTTAAAGTAAAAATTTGTGATTTCGTTTCATACTTTGTAGTCATTCTAGAACTAAAATAGCATAATTTATATTCATTTACTAATTTCTTTCAAGGTGATTACGAGTACGATCAAGTTGACGGACTACATACAGTTAGGGTACAGAAAATGACAGATAAAATATAAAGTATTGCTGAAAACAAATGTTTGAAATGCATTTAGGAGGTATTAGAGATTACATAAATAATTAAAATATTTGGAACGAATAACAGTTTTTTAATCATAACATGAAAATCACTTCGCACTCGGATTAGTAACGGAACAGACTCAATATTTTCGTAAATAAGTACTTAGTTAAATATTTCATTAAGAAATCTGATTTTTTGTTTACAACAGAGTTGCAACCTTTACTAAAAGTCTACAAAATTAGAGTATAAATACTTAACGTCTGCAAATGTTTATTTTATTATCTGCGAAGTCATATATGTTATATAGAGCGTATCGTGAAAGGATTATACAATCCACGTTAAGATATTATTTTTATGTTAAATTGAGGTAGGCCCGGCATTGCCATGTAGGTTAAGGCATTCAACTCGTAAAATGAGGGTCGTGGATTCGAATCCCCATCGCACCAAAAATGCTCGCCCTTTCAGCCGTGGCTACATTATAATAATGTAGGGTCAATCCCATTATTCGTTAGTAAAAGAGTAGTTCAAGAGTTGTCGGTGAGTGTTGATGACTAGTTGTTTTCCCTCTAGTCTTAAACTACTAAATTACGAACGGCTAGCGCAGATATGTAGCTATGCGCGAAATTCCAAAACAAACAATAAGTTGAGTTTTTGTTTGTATATTCGTCTTGTATTATGCATGAACGTGCAGAATGGGGTATACAGCCGTGTGCAGGCAATGTGCAATTGCGCAAGCGTATTAGTGAGTCTGTGCAGTCAACGATTTTTATTTTGTTTGCTTATTTTGGTATTATGCACAAAACTACACAAAGGGCTGTCTGTGTTCTATCTTTCACGAGAATCTAAACCCGGTTTATAGCAGTATAAATCTACAGAAATACTACTGAACCACTGGGAAGCATCAACGAGTCAAACCTAAACAAAATTAATAACACATTCAAGCAACTGTATGACTGATTATATTACGCAATACCATAGCCTCCCACACAGTACAAAAGAAGCAAACAAATAAGAAGTTTATTTCATCATATTTAAATGGGAAAAAAATATATTAGTTTATGCTTCCTTGTCAACAAATAATGCAAAAAACACGCAAAGCAAAATAACGGGAATAACCAATGAAAGTATTTAAAATTTGTCTAAAGATGGCGTCGATTTTCATCAATGAGGCGATATTCCGAAAGGTAGTGTAAATAAACCACTGTAGTGTACATAATATTGTATTCAAACGTCTAAACGTGCATATTCATATAATTCGAATATTTATAATAAATTTAAGGATATTTTATTCAGAATTGACAAAGCTTTAGTGTGTGCAATTCTGTATTATAATATTGATGACATGTCTCGGATATAAAGTTCTAATGCTATCGTGAAGGCTTCAGTGGTTGGAACTTTTGTAAAGAGGGATATAACATCGAAACTGGCCATTAAGGCTTTATGATTAAGTTGATTTAGATTACACTTGAAATTAAAAGAGTCTTTGATGAATGAGCTGGCTGATGTTACATATTTGGAGAATGCCCATGCTATGTATTTACCAAGATTGTATTTACCTGCACGATAGCCTTAGAACTTTATATCCAAACTATAGACATTCCCAGCAACCAATTAGCAACCCTCATAGAATTCACCACGATAAAGACAAACTCTATCTTCAACAACCAAAACTATATACAAACAAATGGCCTAAGCATGGGCAACCCAGTATCACCAGTTCTAGCCAATATTTTTTATGACACAAGTTGAAACACAAGCAATTAACACAGCATTACATCCACCACTATACTGGTACAGATATGTAGATGACACGGTTGCGGGATTCAAATCGACAGAACACATACTTAATTTTTTTCAATCACATTAACTCTATACATCCCAACATTAACTTCACATGTGAACAGGAAGAAAGCAATCAAATATCATTTCTTAATCTCAAAATTACAAGAACCGACACACAATTCAAAACAGAAATCCACCGAAAAATCACCCATACTGGACTATACATTCCTTTGGACTCAGCACATGAAACAAAACAAAAACTCAACATACTAAGAAACCAAATAAACACAGCCATAAAACTATGCTCACCAGATAAAATTAACGATGAATCAGACAAAATAAAACAATACTTCATCAACATCAATAAGTTTCCCCACAAACCGTAGAAAACATTATACGCACACATCTTGAGAGAAAGCAAAATCAACCAACAAAAGTAAATATATCTCACGAATCAAAAAAATCACAAAATCATATACTGCTGCATACCATATATTCTCGACATCAGCAGACAAATAACCAACATTTGGCAAAAACTAGTAACAAAATATGACATTCCAGTTAATACCAAATTTATTCAAAAACCAGGCACAAAATTGAGGTCTATACGAGGTCTGTTCAGAAAATACGCGGACAGACGTCATAAAAGAAAATGTACTGAATTTAGAAGTTACAGGTCTGGGACCCCTTCAAAGTACTCTCTTCCCCAACGCACACACTTATTCCAACGGTGTTTCCACTTGTTGAAACAGTCCTGGCACGCTTCTTTTGTAATGTCCTCCAGCTACTTCGTCGCATTTGCCTTAATCTCGGGAATCGTCTCAAATCTTTTTCCTTTCAAGGGTCTTTTGAGTTTGGGGAACAAGGAAAAATCGCAAGGAGCAAGGTCAGGTGAGTAGGGGGGTGGGGGGTGGGGAAGAACAGTGATCGAGTATTTGGCCAAAAACGCACGAGTTCTAAGGGCTGAATTTCGCAGCAACGCGGTGCATCTTCAATTTTTCGGTCAAAATCTCGTAACAAGATCCAACTGATATCCCACACTCTTCAGCAAGCTCCCTGACAGTCAGACGTCGATTTGCTCGCACCAGGGTGTTGATTTTGTCGACGTGTGGGTCGTCAGTCGACGTGGAAGGACGTCCAGGACGCTCATCATCTTCAATGGACTGTCGACCATCCTTAAAACGTTCATGCCACTTGAAACATGCCGTACGCTTCATAGCAACCTCACCGTAAGCCGTGTTAAGCATAGCAAAAGTTTCAGTCGCAGATGTTCCAAGTTTAACACAACATTTCACAGCAAGTCTTTGCTCCTTCAGGTCATTCATTCTGAAATCCGCCATACGAAAAAATCGCACTTCACTTAAAACCGCGTAGCTAATACACAAATGAAAATATCTGCAATCGGGAAATGGCGTCGTAATCAGCTGATCTGTGCGAACCTAGCGACATCAAGCGGATTCCCTGGAACCAACTGGAGCTGCGCAATTCAAACAGTCCGCGTATTTTTTGAACAGCCCTCGTACTATGTAAAAACTACACTGACAACCACCACACCAACATTATTTATAAAATACAATGTGATAACTGCCACGACTTCTATATTGGAGAAACAAGTAGAAAAATGGAAACCAGATTTAAAGAACATAAAAAGTCACCTTCACACGTTTTCGAACACTGCAAGTCAAATAAACACAACATAACCATAGAAAACACTCAAATACTAAATAAAGAAACAAACATAAACAAATGCAAAATTAAAGAAGCCTTACTTATACAACAACTTAAACCCAAAATAAACCAATATAAAGGAACGCCTTTATACCTTATTAAATATAATAAAATTATATATTCAAACATCTAACACCGCCCTCTACATTCCGACACTCAGTTACACAACCCTTCCAAACATGTGGTCAGCTTCCGGTCAGTTACCTCTTTCTTTGTGACCCTGACGATGACCGAAGAAGGTCAAAACGTTCTTCGCTCTTCTGGGGCCCGGCATGGCCTAGCGCGTAAGGCGTGCGACTCGTAATCCGAGGGTCGCGGGTTCGCGCCCGCGTCGCGCTAAACATGCTCGCCCTCCCAGCCGTGGGGGCGTTATAATGTTACCATCAATCCCACTATTCGTTGGTAAAAGAGTAGCCCAAGAGTTGGCGGTGGGTGGTGATGACTAGCTGCCTTCCCTCTAGTCTTACACTGCTAAATTAGGGACGGCTAGCACAGATAGCCCTCGAGTAGCTTTGTGCGAAATTCCAAAACAAACAAATCTTTGCTCTTATATGTAAAATATTTTCTCAACCCAAACGAGCCGTTTTTGCATATATAGGATAAATACAGTGTTTTATTTAATAAATACAATTCAAAACAGTTTATTTAAATTACTGTCTCTTCGCATTTTATTATTAGGGCTAAAATTAGTTAATTTAATTGTATAATGAGCCTTTTCTAATAGTTTATTGCCTTTCGGTATTTTAAGAATTAACTTGTTTACTTGAAGTTGAACTATTAACCGTATATATTGTCAGTTTTACTCATTTATAAAGTTCTATATAATTAAAGGTAAATTTCTTTACCATGATGCGAAGACAAAATAGTGATAATTTGTAATTAAACCTTAAGCTTAACAGTAACAGTGTTATCAGTAGGCTAAGGAAATTAGTGTGTACTTTTAAGGAAGCTAGTAATGAAGATGTGCAATTTTTAGTTCACTAGGGCTAAATATTAGGCCTAACTTAATATGTAAGATGATCAGATTGGCTGCTTGGACTTTGAGATTGGTTCAATGGAAGGAGGGAACTTTATGGAATTGATGGTTTACATTTAAATAGTGTAGGTGCTGGCTTGTTTGCTAAAGCTAGTAACTCAGTAATAAGGAGTTTTAAACTGGAACTAGACGGTGGTGAGTTCAAGGAAAACTAAATGCAAAAAGAATAAGAGGCAGAGAAAGTTTAGCATTGTAATGTTAGAAATATAAGAAATAGATGATTTTAGAACATTAGTTTCAGTGGAGGATTTTGATGGAAGTAACTGAAACATGATTAAACAGATGATTCTTATGAGAGAAGTTTTTTCTGAAATACAGGATTACAGATTATTTGATAAACACAGAGTATTAAAGGGGGGAAGCTTGACCTCATATAAAAAGTGCAAGTTTTCTCTTATTTATGATGAGGATATTGTAGATAATAGCAAAGAAATTAAATCTGGGTTTCTGTTAGTGGTTATAAAGTGAAAGGGCTTTTAGTGGGAATTTGTTACAGACCATTAAATGATGTTGATGAAATTAGTGAAAACTTTACAATGAGATTAAGATTTCATAATTATGTGTGATTTCAATTTTGGCACTAAGATTGTAAAATGCTAGGGTTAATGCATGAGGGAGAAAGGCTTATGGAAACTTCAAGATGGATTTCTTCACCGATGAGTAAAAAAATCTACTAGAAACAATGCCATTTTCAAAAGTATGCATGTATGAGAAAAGATTGGCTGAAAATGTAAAAATTAACAGTAAGGATTTCTGTAAATATATTAAGAGTAAACAAAATGTTGGGGTTTAGATAGGACCCTTGAGGAATGATAAAGGCAGGCTAGGATTTGATTATTATGAAATTGCTGGTTTATTAAATTTAGTTTTGTCTGTGGTGTTTATTAATGAAGATTTAAACAGTATTCCACATCTTGAACAGTTGATACATGGAAACCCAATCAAACAAGTTGACCACATTAATTCTGAGCTGGGTAGGAAATGACTGGGAAGTTTAAAAAAATACAGTGTTTTTCTTTGTTAAAGTTACCAGGTACTGAATTCTTATCTTGACCAACACTTGGCACTCAGTTTACTGCTAAATATAAATATATTTTTAACCCTGTATAGTGCCAGATACGCATATATGTTATTTAATGTCATATCAAAAAAATGCCAGATACATGGTATTTATTTAATGTGAACTGTACATACTGCCAGATATATATATATATTGTAAACCCTACATACTGCCAATTTAAAATCTGGACCCGATTTCATAATATGGTGGTGTTGGTAAAATAGTAGGCCAAGAGTTGACGGTGCGTGGTGATGATTAGTTGCCTTCTCTCGAGTGCAGATAGCCCTCGTGTAGTTTTGTGCGAAATTAAAAAAGAAAGAACTTGCCAGATAGACTTTCAATTTTATGGTGCACCCACAGTCAAAATGCAGGACGTGTTTAGTGGCGTCACGTCTTGAACCTGAGCTCTATTGATCAGTAAGCTGACTTTGTAACCATTTAGCCACGCCTGGTTCCGCCACAAAAGACCAATGTATCACCTTAATATAGGAAGGTGATGTACCATCACAATAAATATATATAATATATTATTATTAAAAGGCATTCTGATAGTGTACTTCTTACTGCTGCAGTAGCAAAGTGTTTCATCCTTATATTAAACGATTGGTAAAGATGCCCGAATTTGTAGTTTAAGAAGTGGAAAAATTACGTAGCGTGGATCATTAAGCGTTTTACGTAAGCTGTCACCAAGATTAACGTTAGTGGAATACCAAGTGACTCATAGACGATACAAAAAACTCTCCTTCCTCTTGATAGTGGAGCCACATGACTGTGACCTGTGTTACAATGTATGGAAGTTATGTGGATTCATGATTAATGAAAGGTTGTCTTAGGATATGAAAAGTTCTTTCCTCTACACATAATAAAAAAAACACCCTAAAAATAGCAAGAATAAAACTATGAAATATAAATTTGAATGTATCTCCTCATGGATGCAATAAACCTTCGTGCCAAATTTAGTGAAGATCCATCAACAGGTGCTAAGTAATGAGGGGGTTAAAACGCAAAAACACCAGCAAAATGCAAAATTGATAACTTGTGTATTTCCTCATGGATCTAATGAATTTCCATACCAATTTTTGAAGAAGATCCATGCAAACTGTGCGAAGTATTTACATGGATAAATAACAGACAGTACTATTCTTTTATATATTTGGCGTCAGTGCATTAGATCTGCGTGTGATGCATTTATGACGTCATATCTTTACCCTGAAAGTGGAGAAAAATAAATTTCTCCCAGACAGGAAACGGAGATGAAACCAGAAATTTGTAACCCCTACTGCAAATCTACATGCACCCAGGATAAAAAATTCGAGAAGTTGTAGGTTGCACATCTCGTAATAAAAACGTTTTTTCAAGTATCATTCAAGCAAAAGTTCCATTATAGTATAAAGAGTAAACTTTGTAAGAAAACATGGCTTTAACAACAAACATTAAACTGTAGTGCAAAGATAAATATAAGACCGTAAGGTAAAAATAGATAAGCACACATAAATACAATTGACAAGTTTGTAAAGAAATCAAATTGATAAACTTTTAGAACAGCTACATTATATCTTTGTATTAATACTGATTTATTTTAACATTTGGTATTTTTGCAGTTCCAGCAAAACATGTTGGTCAAGCAAGTCACTAAATTTCCTTTGCTCAACATGTAGTTGTATATTGTTTTGTATCATTCACCTAAATAACACTACATGTCTTTCTGTTGTAGAAATAGCAATAACATCATCTATTATTTGTGAAGTTGTGTATTTAACATTTTTATTGAAAGTCGAGTGATCTCTGGAAAAATCAACTTCCAAATATGTAATGTTAACCAGGTTGGATGAGTCTGTCGTTAATGAATTAATTAAATTATTAACATAATATTTATTCATTTTGGAACATGGTCTTAACAGAATTATTATTCCTTGTGATTTCGTCTAAACACCTTATAACATGACAACATCAAGCCTGACTCTACACTAAATGCAACCGTCCACTGTAGCATATATTTGTTTGAATGAGGATCATTTAGTTTGAATTTACATTTATGTCTCACGAATTAAGGTAATCTGAGATTACAAAATTATTTCACACTACATGTCTTGAAAAATCTCCCATTATTTAGCTGAACTGTATTTAGGGAAATCGGTGCCAATTTCAATTTGTAAACTCATCGCTAGTAAATATTAAAATATATATGTTATTTTAAAAAATTCTATATGTATTATTTTAGTATAAGTTAAATGACTAATAAATTAGTAAATTTTCCCGAATGCATTAAAAATTAGAGTATTTTTACCTGTATTAAGGGAGTTCAGGTATTCTGAATAACTTGGATCAACTAATTAGTTAAAAAATACTTGGTAAATACCATTTCATTATATTAAGTGCGACATAATACATTCGGTTTATAATAATTTGGGTTACACAAACTTACACGTTTAGAGTAGATGAAAACCCAGTCAGTAGCATGACTTAAAAAAGAAAGATAATCAGCATAGTGGTTACACTGACTTCAGCCATCGAGACAGTGAGGTTTTACTGAACGAAAAATTAATATTAATTTAAGACGTGCTAACAGATGCGCCACTTACAAATCTAAAGGGTCCGGCATGGCCAAGCGTGTTAAGACGTGCGACTCGTAGTCTGAGGGTCGCGGGTTTGCATCCAAGTCGCGCCAAACATGCTCGCCCTTTCAGCCGTGGGCTGGCGGAGATAGCCGTCGTGTATGTTTGCGCGAAATTAAAAAAACAAACAAACAAACAATTGGAATAACTTAAGAAGAATGCCAAGTTTAACTATGCTTTTTACTCAGTACATGTAATGCATTCCCGTAGTTAAAAGAGTAAACACTATAAAGCTGGAAAATGAGTAGAAAGACTCATAAAACAAACAAGCCTAATTATGTTAAAGATAGTTAAAAGTTATCATCTGTATCAGTCTGAATGTTTAACTGATGAAGGAAAACAGAGGATGAGGATACACAAAATGAACTTTTACACACCACAGTGGCACAGCAGGATGTCTGATGATTTACAACACTATTCCAGTGTATTGGATGTAGTAATATATTAAGTTGTATATCTTGTGATATACGATTAAGATAATGAAATTACTGTTTGATGATAGTATTATTGCTTTGAGAAACATTCATTATGTACGAATTATGTAGTACATTATATTGACGACACCTAATTTTAAATACGATTGGTAATGTAAATGATTGATTGATTGATTTAATGAGTTGTGGTAATGAATAAAATATAATATTAATATTATGGTGAAATAAATAACCGTCAAAATATTATTCGGTCACTATTAAGGTTGGGTTATAGTATGAATCTAACCACAAAACATTTTAGATGGATTAATGCAACCGTTGTTCAGTGCAACAAGAAACAACAGACACACGAAAGTTTAGTGGTTAAATTTTTATCGATGAAAAAAAATTCTTTAAGAAGGGAGAACTGATGCATTTTACACTATTTTCAAATTCTTCAAGAGAGAAAAATTATAATTTTATAAAATTTCATGCAGGTTTTATACACATGTAATATGCAGAAAAACTGAGCACAGTTAATGACAGTATATGAGAAGTTACACAATGATGCTTGACTATTAAAGGGATATACATGTCAAGTATAAATAAACCAAGATGTGTATGTGTGTGCGTGTTTTCTTATAGCAATGCCACATTGGGCTACCTGCTGAGCCCACTGAGGGAAATCAAACCCTTGATTTTAGCGTTGTAAATCCGTAGACATACCGCTGTACAAGCGGGGGCCAAACCAAGATGCAGTCCAGATGATATTAAGAAGCAACTGCTTACATTATCTATAAACTGGTGTCAACGTAGCAGAGAAAAAGACTACGCGAAAAATTTATATTAATATGTTAATATTTATATTAATCGGAACTTTGATGTTTATAACGAGAGTTACAGAAGAACAGGCTGTCGATTTACCATCTTTGACTATGATCAATTATTAAAGTATTTTTGTTTCCGAGAATTACAAAGAATTTGCAAAAATTATTCAATCAAGTGTCAGATCTTCTTGGGTGTTAGATGTGAGAATATCCTACATTTCTCGATCAAACCCTATATAATTAACTATTTTTATCTCTCAGAATCGAATAACATAGTTGAAATCTGGATGTACAATTGTAGTATTAAGTTATGTCTGAGGAGATTTCAATCAATGTATTAATCGGGAACGATATTTAAATCTTATGTTTAGCTTTACAAGTTGATTTGTTACACTAGAGTTTAAACAAACTATCTAAAGAAATAATTATGTTTAATCACTAATACTGTATAAAATAAAACAAAAAGTATATTCTTGTCTTTCTGGGAATATTTTCAGAAATCTTTCATTTGAACTTGTTTCTTGCTGACTAAAACTATCTTCCACTTTATTGAAACATCATCAAATACATAACTAATCAGAGGTGCAACTGAAGTTATGTTGGGTTTTAATTCTATACTTTGAATTCTGGCAAAGAATTATTCTCATCGACAGGTTTAAAGAGTTGGTTGGTAATTTCAGTTTTCAGCAATCCATCAATTTCGCTTTGTGTAAGATCCCTTGAAATCATTGGCTTTTTGTTATCCTTGTGAAATAAACACAAAAATATGTTAATAATATATTTGTCTGAAACAAAATCGATCACATAAAATAAGTTATATCTTTATTTAACAGAAAAAACATTCGTAATTAAGTAACTCAAATGTATTAAAATTGATGTTAAAAATACATTAAACTCATTTCATTTTTAAATATCAGATGTGTGGTTTTTAATATTTTCTCTTAGCAATATTTAGTATAAATATTAATCTGTCCTATATATAAATATATAGTGGTTTGTCATTGTAAGAAAATAAAGAAATTTCGATTTGTATTAAAATACAGAAAAAGTAATTAATGTCAAATTACTTTCAGCGTTATGATGATTTATCAATATCAGTTTACGTTCATCTTAAATTCACAGCGAACTTCACTTTGTGTACGTGACAACCGAGAAGCAAAACAGTTAAAAAACTGTCCCACCAAAACTTGTGATGCAGGACGTAATAGAAACTTTAGCTATTAAGTTAATGTTCATATATCTCAGTCTCTTAAACTAATTCATATTATTTATTTATTATATTGAAATATTAAAAAAATATCTTAAATATCATACGGTGATGAACAACTTCCTAAAAGTCGTTTGTTTTTTCATTTCACCTAAAGACTTCGAGGTTAATCTTCTTTAATGTAGCAGTGAAAGAATAGAGGGTGGGCACTTAGTTATCACCACCAGCCGTCAACTCTTGGGCTACTCTTTTACAAACAAATAGTGGATTTGACTGTCACATTTTAACATCCCGACAGCTAGAAGGAGACGGGGATTCAAATCCCTGCCTCTCACATTGCGAGTCGAGCACCTTAATCATCTGGCCATGTCAGGCCTAGCTTAAGGTCGTAAAGTCAAGCTTCATCTTAATTTAATAATAAAATGTGATAAAACAATATTGAATATCATAGATAAATACGATGATGAAATAATTCCTTAAAGTTAAAGAGTCAAACTTGAAGCAAATTTGAATCTCATTCAGAACAATGATTTGTCATTCCATAAGAGTGGTCTTGAATCTGTGTATTCAAATTAGAATATAAATTAAATATTCATTAAAGTGTAAAAACAATAATTATAAATTACGTCTTTTCCGTGATTCACTCTGCAGTCAATGTGTATTTTGTATCAGTGGATTTGCTGCTTAATTTGGTACAAATCAAGATTATTGTTTCGGTCAATTTGATGTAATCACTTGTCCAGTGTGCCTTAGCAGCTAGAGAGGGCCCACAGTTACAATTCCAATACTGCGAATTTTCTCTCTAGATTTCCCGTCTATGAGTGTTGTATAAGAGTGACGATGAAGTCCCATAATTCCATTATAGTAGTTCAAGTATGTGTGACGGCTGGTGTGTTGGCTAGCTGCTTTCAATCTAACGACGAGTGGTACAGATAATTTTGTATCAGTTTTATTGTTTTTGTTGTTGTCGAATTTCGTGCAAGCCTTCGAATTAGGGACGGATATATTGAAATATATCCAAAATGTTACCCTTCCGAACCAATTAGCTATAAACTTGAGGAAATTCGATCCTATTGTACCACCTAACAATAACCAAATTAAACCAACAAAAATATTATGCTTATCGTAATAAAAGTATTAGAAATGGTATTCTCACCGTGGCAAAAACAAGTGGAGGCGTAAATATCTTTTCTATTATTGGTTCTGAAATTAAAACAATATTATCATTGTTTAACATTGATATTCTTTCTCAATAAATATTTTCAAACTGCACCAGTTGGGTAATATTTAACTTGTGAAAAATATTTAATTTCGACTCATTAAAAATTTCAATACCTACAACTAAAGGCAACCAACAAGAATGAAGCACCGAAACCATTTGTTATAAACCTCGTCGAAACTTAAATTACAGAAGATGTTTTTATTAAATCAGATATATTAGCATCTTTTTTTTTTTAAATAAACGTGTCGAAAAGCATCCCGCATACACGGATCACATTTATATAAATACTTATTTATGGAGTTTTACTGAAGTTCTTTATGCCCAAAGTCATAGACGTACGAAGAATGTTTCAGAGGGTGGCTGTACAATTTTTGTTCCACTGAGTTTATATTTTCTGCTTCAGTTTTATCTGAATAAAAATTAAAAATCTGCCCAATTAACTGTAGGTATTGCAAGCTAGAGGGGCTGTTTTGATCGTACTCAACTTCATTACCATTATTAGTAGCCGCTGATTATGTCAGTTTTTGATCAGTAACACTTTCCAAGTTTTACATAGACTCTTCTCTGCATATCGGATTCTAATACCAATTTTAAAACGGCTAAATGAATAAATGTCCATTGTATACTTACACTGTGGACTTTGAAAATATAATGTGATTCCCACTGTTTCAATCATTTTTCAAATGAAAACAGTAGCCGATTTGTAAACTTTTAGCCTATAATCCTTTGTCAACTCAAATTATTGTTTATTACTCTGTAAACAATAAAAATATGTGTCCAACTTCATCACAATGCTTTTTGGTGTTTTTCAATTGTTTCTTCTCTTCAGTAATCATAATAAATGATGAAGTTGTCCAGGATAGATTATAGCCCCTTACACTCCTAACTTGTCGAATTCTCAAGTCTTTTCTGATTTATTGGAAAACTGAGCCCCCTTTAAAAACATTGTTCTCACTTTTACGTAGTTACCAACCATGATACAAGAATATTTTTATTTCGGAACTTTTTTGTAATCATTCGGATATAAGATACTAAGCATGTGGCCTAATGTGCCACAACTTGCAAATACAACAATACGCTACTGTATTCTATATTCTGTATTTTGAGAACGTGTTATTCAGATCGTTGGAAAAGAAAAACGTATTTAAAAAAAACAAACAGGAAAGTCGGAGAATATTAGGAACAAACTGTGATAATAAAAATAACGTAAGTTACATTAAAACTAACAAAAAAAGAGAAAATAAAATCTGAAAAGGTAACTGATAAAGAACATCGAAACAAAAACCAGTCAAACTACTGTTTCAAACAAAAATTATTCAATAAAATCAGGGGTACCAAAGAATAAAATTATAACAAAATAATTTGTCTAAATAGTAGAAACGGGTCACTTGTCTGAACTTGGTATTAAGTTCATAGCGTAAGTTGGTTTACTCACTACATAAGAAGTGGATAATATTAAACTACATAAATAACATGGCTTGTTAATGATACTGACTAGAAGTTCTTAAGTTATTTGAGAGTTAAGCATTTGCAGCAATAGAATTTCTAAATATAACTGAGATAAAGTGGTTCTTAGTGCGATTATAAGTATCTAATAAAACTTACATTTACATGCATCCCGTGAAGAGGCTCCGGGGTTTGTAAATCGTCTTTCAGGACAAGCTGAAGTAGGACCCAAAATAATCACTGTAATGATTCTTGGGACACGGGACACATTGTTCCTGTTTTTCGCTTCTGAACTGTCCAGGAGGGCAGGGAACTTAATGAAAGGAATAATTTTTAACGTATGTATTTAACCACATCCTAAACACCAAAAATTTGACAAAAACAAGGGAATTAAATAGTGTAACAGAACCAACACAAGCTCGTAAACATTTAGTTTTATAGATAAATATGTTATAGTATTTATAAGTTTTCTGTAAAAGCTGCTTTGTTGATATATTTTCCAAAAAAATCGTCAGATACATCGAACGTATGGGAAAAAAAAACAGTGCAGATCAATTTGAAATAGTGTTTATGTGTATATATATAAAAATATATTTTTATGTATTGCATATAGATTTATTCTTCTTACCTTAAAAATACACAAAAAATAAATAAAAAATTCTGATTTCTTATCTTAAACGATATTCTACAGTTTTCATGACAATGAAAACACTTTCCAAGATTTTCATATAAAAGGTTTATATGTGTTTTAAATTCACTCTGTGTTAAATCACGAAACATTTAGTATGGTTTAATATTTACTAATTAATAAAATAGTTTCCATTACTTAGTTTGTTTGTTTGGAATTAAGCACAAAGATTCAGTGCTCTGATTTTAACGGGTATCGAAACCCGATTTTTTACGTTGAAGTTTTCAGACAAACCGCAGTACCACTGGGGTTTATTTTCATAAAGTAACCTCTTTTTTCACAATACCACAACTTAAATATTTGAAAAATGTTTCTTATGTACGATATTTTCCGCAATACACTTATTAATGTTTTTGTTAACATTTTGTGAGCAATTGTTTGTATTTTTGTAAACTTATTCTGAAACATGACGCAACGAATAGTTGAAAACAAATGAACCTAAGGCCATTTGAATAGTAGACGGCAACGCTATCCACCAGGAAAACACTTGCCATTTTCATCACGTATAGAAAGTTGCAGGTCTTATAGAAATTTCCTAACTGGTAATATTTTATGTGATAATGTAATTAGTACAGCTATTTTTGTATTGTGATATTTCGTTTTAACTGAAAGTCACAAAAGGTTTATTACATATATTGCTTACTGTACATATTATCATAAAACATATCGTGTCCATCAAAGTTACTTTGTGTCTCTGTGTAAAAGAAATTAAAATTCAAAGCCGATTTTTCATCATCCTCTCGTGAAAAATATACTTGAAGAAATATACTAACAAAAACACTTTACAAGGTTTCAGTAAAAGCATTTGAGTTGTGATGAATCCAAATGTACTCCATGTTTTATCTTTAAATTAATGAAAATACATGTTTCCAGGAAACAGACTTTTTCCATAAAAAGTAAGAAGAGGAAAAACAAAAGTAAGTCGTTATTCACAACTTACAGCAATCACTTTTCCCTAACATGTATCCATATGGACAGATGATGTTGTTATCTGGTGGCGAATAAACTGAAATAAAAAATTAAATAAAACTGTTAAAATATGCCAAGTGAACCATTTTACTGAAAAATTTTAAACAATTTTTTCTATATGTTTTAACACTAAGTTTTAATGACGATATGTGAAATTATGGGATCCCCATTTTTTGAATTATTCCGGGGCTTCACAATGACTAAGACCGCCCTTGAAAATACCCACCAAATTAATTCAGTATTGAGTCTTTTATAAACGAAAGTTGAGCTCCAAGGGTCGCGTGAATGCGTAGAAATCTGTTCCTATATAAGTTTTTTGTTCAAGAATCTTTATTTTTCTTGATCATATGAGAGTGCAAAATGTATTAAACTGTCATCTATATATGATAATTTTCGGGTTATTGTTCTGTTATATCTGTTTAATATTCCTTTTTTTTTTAGTTAGTAGTTGTACCTCACGATTATTTTGCTTCATGAACACTCAGAAAACTTTCCCCTCCACCCTGGTTACTTCTCCTATCTTTCCGATATTTCTTGATGGGTTACTCTATAAGACATAAACTCTGTTAAAGATCACAGAGTGACAGAAACTAATTGAAACGGTTATTTCTAGTTTGCCAGTGAAAACGAAATGCCCTCCTTTTAAAAGCTCTCGGATATTAGGTATCGTATTTTTGATTTAGTAGATTTTTACAAAGTTCACATGACCCATGAGAATATGGAACTTAGAGAGTAGCTTATAGGGTGTAATAAAAAAACACTGTTATTATTTTTGAAAAATGAAAATTAAGGAAAATATATTTATACATACAATACGATAAACTAGAAATAAAATAGTACATATTCATGAATCACAATTTATAATACACGGATGGTTAAATAAAACAATATGAGTTGGAACGGTGTTTGTTGAATATTTTGATTCATGTGCACTTCGTGATAAGAAGACTTTTAATGGTAACGTCAATGTATGTATATTCATCTGTTTAGGTAGTAATTAGTTATTGGGACCTATAATGATTTACTAATAGGACATTTGCAAAACTATTCATAGATGTTCCAATGGCTGAATGGTATAATTTATAAATATTACAGTAAAAAGTAGAAATATAATTAAATACTTTTGAAACTTAATGCAATTTGTTATATTGTTGTTACGGATAGTTGACTTTATTTGAAAGCTGAATCACAACAGTTGAACAACTATCTTGTGAAGAAGAAAACATTTTGGTGACGCCATTCATTAGAGTCATTTAGAACAAAAGACTGACCAAGGTTAGAGAGAGTTATATTGGATGGTGATGCCATTCATTAGAGTCATTTAGAACAAAAGACTGACCAAGGTTAGAGAGAGTTATATTGGATGGTGACGCCATTCATTAGAGTCATTTAGAACAAAAGACTGACCAAGGTTAGAGAGAGTTATATTGGATGGTGATGCCATTCATTAGAGTCATTTAGAACAAAAGACTGACCAAGGTTAGAGAGAGTTATATTGGATGGTGACGCCATTCATTAGAGTCATTTAGAACAAAAGACTGACCAAGGTTAGAGAGAGTTATATTGGATGGTGACGCCATTCATTAGAGTCATTAGAACAAAAGACTGACCAAGGTTAGAGAGAGTTATATTGGATGGTGATGCCATTCATTAGAGTCATTTAGAACAAAAGACTGACCAAGGTTAGAGAGAGTTATATTGATGGTGACGCCATTCATTAGTGTCATTTAGAACAAAAGACTGGCCAAGGTTAGAGAGAGTTATATTGGATGGTGATGCCATTCATTAGAGTCATTTAGAACAAAAGACTGGCCAAGGTTAGAGAGAGTTATATTGGATGGTGATGCCATTCATTAGAGTCATTTAGAACAAAAGACTGACCAAGGTTAGAGAGTTATATTGGATGGTGATGCCATTCATTAGAGTCATTTAGAACAAAAGACTGACCAAGGTTAGAGAGAGTTATATTGGATGGTGATGCCATTCATTAGAGTCATTTAGAACAAAAGACTGACCAAGGTTAGAGTGAGTTATATTGGATGGTGATGCCATTCATTAGAGTCATTTAGAACAAAAGACTGACCAAGGTTAGAGAGAGTTATATTGGATGGTGATGCCATTCATTAGAGTCATTTAGAACAAAAGACTGACCAAGGTTAGAGAGAGTTATATTGGATGGTGATGCCATTCATTAGAGTCATTTAGAACAAAAGACTGACCAAGGTTAGAGAGAGTTATATTGGATGGTGATGCCATTCATTAGAGTCATTTAGAACAAAAGACTGACCAAGGTTAGAGAGAGTTATATTGGATGGTGATGCCATTCATTAGAGTCATTTAGAACAAAAAACTGACCAAGGTTAGAGAGAGTTATATTGGAGTTGAAGATGTGAAAAAAATAATATAAATACTCTATCTCTATTGAAAACCTTTAAAAATCATGGGAAAGCTAATTAACAAGATATGGAAATGTATATAATAAAGATATTAGTGCATGTGCATATATAGATGTATGTGGAGGTGGGGGGGGTAATCTTATTTTCTGATAAACCAATGCATATTTCAGGTGGGGAAACAGGCATGCAACACCCAAAGTCAAAGTATTAAGAATGTATTCAGCAAAATTGATTGAAAAACAACAGTTTGGACAAAATATTGACAACTTTGGTATGTGTAATAAACACTAGAGAACATGAAACAACAAAATATTCCACCTTTTTACCCCTCAGTGTGGATTCCTGTATGTGGTGAGGGGACTTCCCAGGGAAGGTTCTGTTCTTTCAATTTATCTCCTCTGGGATCTAAACATCCACCCACGTGTTTGCAATGCCTGGTAACCTGTGAAGGGGAGGAGATGATCCTGGTGGTTGAGGGGTCCAACCTTAACACACCACCTTGGCCTTGAATTCCTGTAGACCGGCATCCTTGGAGTGATCGCTCTTAGGTCAATCAGCTGGTCCACTCGGGGTTGGATCAACCAAGTACCTGTGTTGGATGTTCTCAACAGGTGTTGTGGACATTATATCTGATGCTGGTGTTTGGGTATAGTGCTCATAAAACTCTGGCATTGCTGCAGTGTCCTTGTTTGACATTGTACTGTGATCCTTGTAGGGCTCCATGATGGGTGGGATCAGTGGGCACCGAAATTTTCCTTTCTTTATTATGGATACTTCAATTAAAATTCTTAATAAAATAGTGAAAAAACAGTCTGTAGCTAAACGACCACATCTTGAAGATTCTGAGCAGCAATCCTTACCATCTGTACCACCTGTTGTACCTCATTTTCTTATATTGCATTCACATTCAGACAGACCTTTAGGGCAAATGTCCGCCTTTTTCATTCAAAAGGGACTTGCTGGCTCTCCAAACTGAGTAAAGAAGCTTTGATCGTGTGATATATTGGTGGAAACATCCACATCTCAACACAGTGAATTCCTCTTGCATTCAAAGGCAATTTGGGATATACCTATTGAGGTTACACCTCATGCTACTTTGAATTCATCACAAGGAGTTATTGTTGAGAGGGATTTGAAGAATATCCCAGAGTCGGAGGTTCTTGTTGGTTTCTCCACCCAAGGAGTTTATGCAGTGAGGCAGATATCCACTTACAAAGATGGAATTATGGTGATGACCAATGCCCTTATTCTCACATTTACGTCACCATGTCTGCCTGCCACCATTAGGGCAGGTTATCTTAATTGCAGAGTACGACCATACATTTCCAAACCCTCTCTGATGTTTCCAGTGTCAGTGGTTTGGTCACTCGAAGACTTCATGTCGTGGTTCCTTAACGTGTGCTTGTTGCAGTGGCAAGAACCATTATGCCTACGAGTGTGAAGCGGACCCTCACTGCATTAATTGCAATGGCTCTCAACCATCCTACTTTTGTTCTTGCCCTAAATGGTTAGAAGAAAAAGAAGTGCAGCATTTGAAAATGATTCATAACATTACTTATCCTGTGGCTCGAAAAATGCTATCAATCACTTTATCTTGGATGTATGGTGCTGCACTTCATTCCACAACTACAGTGGGAGTGTAGACAGATCTCTCTGTGCCTCCAAAAGAATCGTTCTCCAAATAAATGAAAAGTCTTTTGACCTCCGTGGTTAAAAAGTTGAAGAATCAACTTCAACACCCATCTCTGTCACTTACATACATTCCAACAAACCCCAAGATCCACATTCTTTAGTTCCAGGTACAGGAATTTCCTCGGATTCACCTTATTCTCCCACCCAAAGATGGAAATCAATCATTTGTTCACGTCCTCAGTCACTGGAATCCTTTTCCAACAGCAAAGACCTGACCAATCGACCCAGGGCAGGATCTACGGAGGTCGGTAGACTTCTCTCGAATAAGGACAGTAAGGAAAAGAGACATGGTCTTCTCCACCCAATTTGCCTACACATAAATAGAAATGGCCATCCTGATACAATGGAAATGCTATTGATCTCTCAATTTGCTCTGTCATTATTCTCCTATTTTTCATGGAGGGTTAACAGTAATCCACGAGGCAGTGATCATTTTCCTATAATCTTGAGAGAGACTGGCCATGGTCGATGCCACTCGAATCGTGTGCCCTGGTGGAAGCTGGACCAGGCAAACTGGTGCTCTTTCACTGCTCTTGCAGAACTTGATCCTGCCATCGTCTGTAAGCCATCAATGTGTGGCAGCAGTAACTGACTGTATTGTTGAGTCACAATATAGAATGATATATTGTGTGTGGAGGTATGTATTTTATTTTACATAATATTATATTCATTATAAAATAAGTATTATTAGTTTCTAAAGTAACTGTACCAACATTTGTTTCCATACTACACTTGACACCAAAATAAAGATGACCTAAGGATGACTAATTTTTCACATACTGACATTGCATTTTATTTTTAACAGACAAACAGATATTTGATTGTTTATTAGGGCCCGGCATGGGCAAGTGGGTTAAGGTGTTTGACTCGAAATCTGAGGGTCACAGTTTCAAATCCCTGTTGCACGAAATATGCTCACCCTTTCAGCTGTGGGGGTGTTATAATGTGATGGTCAAACCCACTATTCTTTGGTAAAAGAGTAGACCAAGAATTGGTAATGGGTGGTGATGACTAGCTGCTTTTCCTCTAGCCTTACACTGCTAAATTAGGGACAGCAAGTGGAGAGAGCCCTTGTGTAGCTTTGTGTGAAATCCAAAAACAAAGGCTGTTTGTCCCAATTTTCAGATGTATAGTATTACATTTTACGATGAAGTTTTCTAATCCCAAAAAATGTTGTTTTTTCATTATTATCATTTACTGATTTTTTGCTTCTTACTTTTATGTTACTTAATGAATCTGTGTGTCTCAGGAAAACATTGGTGCCTCATTTCCTGGTTTGTGATAACATTATTATTTTGGTCTGAAGTACTTAATTTTCAGCCATTTTTACAAAAAGTGTTTGTGATATTTCTTGAGTAATTGTGCCATACGATGGACATATTTTTCATTTCACATTTCTTGCAAACAGCTTTGGATCTTACTTCAATTTTATTATAATTAATCAATTTTCATCCTTTTTTTGTACTTATTTTAAGTGTATGTGAGTATGACACGTACTATTAAAAGGGAGTCAACTTTTCTACAATTAATATTGGTTGCTTTTTAATTGATATATTGACAAAACTACCTAAATGTACAAGCTTTTTAGAAAGTTCATTGATAAAGTTGTATATCTGTATCCTACAGCTGTTACTCATTTCCCAAATGAGAAAATTACTAAAACTAAACAAATTACCATTTTCTCCAGTTTACCAGACATGGATAAACTGGTGTATTGCTTATATGAAAGTGTACATACTCAGTGTTTCAGCATTGAATAGATTTTTCTCTAAAATGAAAGAAGACATTATCTGACAAATTTCAATCTTTGTAGTTTAACAAATAAACTTGATGATGAGTAGAAACTTTCAGTGTACATTATTGCACATCTGTATTCACATCCTTACAGTGATTCTGAAGAAATAGATTCAGAAACAAAAAAACATCTGAAGTGACAACAATTCTTTTAACACAATAAGTGATAAAGTTTGAAGCCTAACTATATTTGTCACTGCATAATGCCTACTTTTTTATTCCCTGACTGATGGGTTTAGATAACAGTTGTTGCTTAGAAGATACACAACTCTTGAATTTGATGCTTTCATCAATAGTTGGGTGTTTACTCGGACCAAATTCAATGCTATAATGATAAAGGTAACTGATATGTATAATGGATATATTTTCCAGAGAGAATAAAATCAAAGCCAACCTCATTGTACTTTGTGAAAACCATTGTCTGTGAAGTGAAGAAAGGAAGTTATTAGTTCAAAACTATTTATGGACATTTCTGAACAAACTGATGGTGAGCTAAAATGTTTCCATTAGTCTACATGTTGATTCTTCTCTTCCTCTCTTGAGAACTAAATTAGAAAGCACCATCTTGAAAAAAAAAATGAAAATAATCAACAGGTTGAATGTTATGTTCAAGCTGGTTATTTTCAGATAGATCTAATTATTGCATCCCTGGTAGTTATCAGTTGCAGGTTGTTACACTTGAAGAGGCTGTGGTACAACTGCAGAAGTTTGCTACAGATGGTCAGTTCTTCCTCTCCTTCCACTTCCTCTGTATACAGCACTGGCAGGCATTTGAGCATGTTTTAGGACTTCATCTCTCCACTCTCTTCCATTTGTAAGACACTATTTACAGGGTTGTGGATAATGCTGTGGCAGTTCCCAGTTGCTTAGGGCATCTACCTTGCAGTCAGTAGCAGGAGGGATCCACATTGCTATCAGTTTCAAAGCTTAGTAGTTGTACGTTATCACTGTCATTTGTCATATTATTTTGTGTTTTATTAGTTCTGATCTTGCATGTGTGATGTGGATGACATTTTTATAATGTCCAAAATACAATAGAAATTGAACCTTCTTCTTTTTACACTTTGCATCTTTGTGATAATTAGAGACAAATGGTGTTCTTTTCAAATATAATGCTATAACATATTTCCCCCAAACCTTTGTTTTTGTTTTCATTCACCGAAGGCATATTTGGTGTTACAATGCCAAAAGACATAATATATTTTAACAAAATAGATAAAGGGTCATTATTATGTTTTTTATATATACAAGTTGTTTTTTTTTATGGGAGTTATAAATTAGTATTTTCATCAGATTTATTTTAAATTTATTCCTCTCTATATATTATAACATAAACTCGTAAACTGTTTCTTATGATACAGAATCATTGTTGTTTTAAAGTTGATTGTAAAGATACTATAAAAATTGACTTACCTGTTGAGAGTAATTGAATATAACAAAGGTATCATAATGATTGATACCTTTAATTGTAATCAGCTTGTTGCTCATGATGTTCAGAAAATATGCAAGTTCTAAACATTGATGAACAAGAAAAATAAGAAACCACATAATCTCGGTATCTTTAAAAGGTAAACTTTTCTTTGTTGTAGGAAAATTGGAAATTACTAAATTAAATGTGAAGAAAGGTGTAGTAACATTATAGTTATAAAAAGAAGACTGTCATGACACACCAGAATTGTTTTGATCATATACTGAAATAATTTGACATATGAGACTAACTTTATTTATATTTTATGATTAAAAATAAACTATGGAACAATAATTTTAGGTATGAAAGAGTATGAAAAGGTATTTAAAACATTTAACTTAAAAGGAAAATTATTGTGGGCATTTATACAGCAAAATAAAAATATGACATGAAATGTGATTAAAATATAAATGTTAATAAAAGGTAAATAAAGGAATTCAAAACAAATAAATAAATATTTTTAATGGATAATAAGTACTAAGAAATATCAGGATTAAAAAAGTTTTATTGTTTTAATATTCTTTGAATTACATAAGTATGCACCTATAAACATCTGGTAGACAAATAACTAAAGCTAGAGTAAAATAAACAAACACTAACTTATGTAGCACTTGTGCATTTTACATGCATAAATTTCTGAGCAATTGTTTCACTCATGTTTTCTTGTCTGTTGTAATAATATTCTGAGTTTCACATTGTACTCACTTTTGTAACAATAAATAATAAACATACTTATAAAAACAAGACTTTTAGTACTTGTGGATCTTGTACTTTATTGTAGTAAGTCTGGATAAAGTTAACACTTGTTAATACTTAGCTGAATTAAATTAGGAACACAAAATAATAACATGCAAACATTATATAATATCCTGTAATTAATATTATTTAAGTGGCTTTCTAACTAAGCTATAAGTGTATTAAAATACATCCCTTGGTCAAGGTGTACTCAGCAATGCAAATTTTTAACCTGTAGCCCAAATAATTTAACAGCTGTAGTGAATATAAGATAGCCTGTTATGTAATTCAGTAAATTAAAATATACTCATTGTGTTTATTATAAATAATGCTTTAAAAATGTCACAGAGGATTATGGATATATTTAAAAGACAATGTGTAGGAAGATATGTAGAGCTAAGAAAACTACTCTATCATTGTTGACCCTTATTAAAGTTTTTGCCTAAAGTTATATTTAGTTTTTGTTTACTTGCTGGCAGTGAGACATAGATTTAACTGGATGATGTTATCATCAATCCAGGGAGAGTTTCTTCTCATCTACAACATAAATTTCTTCAGCTATGTGACAATTCCTTTTGTATGTGGAAGAAAATTTATTTCACCAAAGTTCATAGTTCTAATACTTAACCATTGATAACTTACTACCAACAACTACAGCCAAGTAAGTGCCTAATGGTTAGATTATGTACAAAACATCTGAGGAGGTCAAGATCCAACACCCATATAACTGTGGTGAGAACCAAACCCTTCTGTTGTCAGACTTGTTGTCAGTCTCCTAGAGTTTTACATCAATTTGCATGGCCACAAAACAGGTGATCATGGGAGGGAAAGAGTTATTGTGGTAGAATGTTGTATTCTATGTTGTGCTGAATGTCTTATATGATCTTCTTATTATGTAGTATGTTGATAGATAAGTTGGTAAAAACCACTTGCCACTGATTCGTCTACCAAAGCATTATACAGGCATTGTATAACATTTAAATCTATAAGTACTTGTGTGACATTGGAAATCCATGTAGTAAAATTACAGGGTTATACTCAAGATTTTTGTGATAAAAAAGGAGGAAAAGATCAAGACAATACAGCTTTCATCAGTACCCATGTCAATAAAACAAAAAAATAGTAGAGTGTGAATACCAGATTTGTCATTTTCCTCTTAACTATCGAAATATTTTTAAGAGCAATATTGATACATCTGTTAAAAAGAAAGTTCTGTTTGGCACTTTGAATGTATAGCATCGAATGCAAATCAATAATATGTTGTACAGTATAATGAAAAAGGAATAGTACAACTGACCTCAGAAACATTCATAAGACAAGAAATATCCATAAAAAGACAGTTGTTTTATTATTTGTGAAACTTCTGTTATAAATATAGACAGTGCAAAAATAAAACAAAAGAAAAATGTGTTTGGGTAATATTATATTAAAGCTGATAATAACTGAAATCACTATCGGTTACATATGTAAAATTTGTATTGCTAAAGTATTTACCATTATATATTTATTTTGTTTCTGTGTGAAGTATGCGTATATCGTTCCAACTATTCTCTAAATTTCTTCAAGATTCTTGAGAGTGAGAGTCAATAGCATTTGTTTTATGAAAATGCCAGTGTGTTTTTGAACATTGGATATTCTCACTTGAAACTATTTCAACCAATGTGCCAAGAGAATATATTGTAGTCGTTACAGTCAATATACTGGATGCTTCAGAAGCTATAATTGTGACAAATGTACATCAATCGGTAAAGATGTTGTAGACTTCGGTAGATTATAACTATTCACTACATGTTCTTTTATTAGTAAAGAGGTTGTAGACTTCGGTAGATTATAACTATTCTGTACATGTTCTTTTATTAGTAAAGTGTGTTTTGTGTGTGTTTTTCCTATAGCAAAGCTACATCGAGCTATCTGCTCAGCCCACCGAGGGGAGTCGAAACCCTGATTTTAGCGTTGTAAATCCGGAGACATACTGCTGTACTAGCGGGGGGCTTATTAGAAAAGAGGTTTAGACTTCGGTAGATTATAACTATTCTGTACATGTTATTTTCTTAGTAAACAGGTTGTAGACTTCGGTAGATTATAACTTGTCTGTACATGCTCTTTTATTAGTAAAGAGGTTGTTGACCTCGGTAGATTTTTACTACTCTGTACATGTTCTTTTATTAGTAAAGAGGTTTAGACTTCGGTAGATTATAACTATTCTGTACATGTTCTTTTATTAGTAAACAGGTTGTAGACTTTGGTAGATTATAACTATTCTGTGCATGTTCTTTTATTAGTAAAGAGATTGTAGACTTCGGTAGATTACAACTACTTTGTATCTGGTAGTTTTAACCTCTGAGCTAAAGAAAGGAGGTTACCAAATAAAATTTGTATAATTGCTATGGTGGGCATATGGCAGATAGCCCCTTGTTAAGATTAAACACGCACACACACAGATTTACGCTTAATTGTCGTTTCAGATTAATTTTAAGCATATTTTAATGTTTTAACATATTTTTTACTCAAAGCCACATATGGTATATCTGGTGGAACAAGAGTCACAGCGGTATTTTTGCGGACTCAAACCACTACAAATCAGGTTTTGATACACCTGACGGGCAGAGCACAGATAACACATTGGGCAACTTTGTGCTTTACTCCAAACAAAGAAATAAACTCTTGGAATGTTATTTTCTGACCCAATAAGTGTGGTTTGACTTTCACTCGTAAAGCGTATCCGTAGCTTCAAAGAGAGTAGCATCTTTTTATGGCACTAAGACAGGAACTGATATATACGCAGGTGTACTGTCCTTTTGTCCTAACTCTGAGTTCAATCCCTGCCCACTTAATACTTTCAACAGGGAAAACAAATTATTCGATATAACGTTGTATGTCGTCCCTCTTCAATAGTTAACAGTCTAATAAACAAATCTGCAATTTGAGATAAGTCAAGGAATAAAGATGGGAAATTGAACATGTTCAATAACGACTCATTTGCTCCACATCACGTTGTATTACTAACAGTTATGTAACAACGCCTCATGAAAAGAAGTGAGATAATTACGCCTACATAGTTATAACTCGCTGTTCCTCATGTCTTTCATTGATTTCATGTCGCATTAAGAAATGTTCAAGTATTGATAAAAAGGAAAGACTTATAATACGTTGTTATCATTTTTTTCCTCCCAAAAATAGTTGAACAACATTCATTATAACTGTTATGATTCATTTGTTACAAACATTGAATTCTCAGTTTGTGAAGTGCTCACTTATAGAAAATATTAGAAAAAAAAATAGTTTTTACTATTCGTTACTGTTGAATCAATAACGATAACAGGATAATTTGATGGAAGAAGGATTTTAATAGGCCAATGGAAACTAACTTTTCAAGCATTTTGTTTCTGTGTGTGGATAATATGTTTTTCAAGCTATTTCTTATTCGCGTTTATCCTCACTAGCATCGTTGAACAAAACAAGTTAGATATTATTAATTGAATTTTAGTTGGGTAGATTGGAAGAAATAACAATGAAATTTAACTACAAGGAGTTCACTATTATTGCATATATTTATGCAAAAACGGCTCGTTTGGGTTGAGAAAATATTTTACATAAATTCGCCTAAAACGAGAGTGCCCCATTTAATATCTCTCTCCTTTGTTTGGGTGACGTCATGCAGTAGCATTTAGTTGTTCAACTTGTTTGGTCACGTGATTGGGTGTATAAATTGATGTTCGACTTTTTACATCATAACTTTTCGGCGCCCAGGCCGTGAAAGTGAGTTTTATCGGGGTACTCCCGTTTCCCCCCACAGCAAAATCTCTGGTATCGGATCTGTAGGTCCCAGCCACATTCTTACCTGATCTTGAAAAGAGCCGTTTATTCAGTCATAGTTTATTCAGCTATAGTAAATTTTAAATTAATGCGCCAGCCGTCAGTGTATTCCGTCCATTGGCCAAGGTCTGGCTCACTTCACCTATGCTGCTCTCGTCCAGTTCTCCCGTCTTTCTTATCACTCACAAATACCCCACTCCACCTTAAAAATATCAAAGTAAAAGTAAAGGAAAACAACCCATGGAAATTTCAACAATTTCTCACGTGAGGGGTCGAAGAGGAACCACAACGTTCCTGAACACTCCAGTTGGAGAGAGAATTCTTCTGATTTCTCTCTCTCTAAACTAAACCCCTGCCACGTTAGTTTGCGTTTAACGTCATAGCTTTTCTTGAAAATACTCTCTACCCCACCCATCATTATAGCAATATCTAGTGTTGCATGTAGGCTTAACGAGTGTTATAATAACTCATTCATTCCCTGCCCTCCTATTATCCACTGCTATTCAGAGGTACAGGCCAGTATTGTCAAAGGGTTAACAAAGTGCATTTCTTTTATCTTGAAATTCTACCGTTAGACACTTGAAATGTCCAAATAAACATGTTTCAAACAAGACAGATCCATATGGTAGCACTTAGATACAAATATAGATATGACCTCGTTAGGTAAGCAAATGGAGGACACTACATCATTACTAAGTAATTACAACTTAGTTAAGCGAGATCGAGATTGAATCTATGATATCAGACCAAAACTATTCGGCCCGGCATGGCCAGGTGGGTTAAGGCGTGCGACTCGGAATCTAAGGGTCGCGGGTTCGCATCCCCGTCGCACCAAACATGCTCGCCTTTTCAGCCGTAGTGGGGGTTATAATGTGACGGTTAATCCCACTATTCGTTGGTAAAAGAGTAGCCCAAGAGTTGGCGGTGGGTGGTGATGAATAGCTGCCTTCCCTCTAGTCTTACACTGCTAAATTAGGGACGGCTAGCACAGATAGCCCTGGAGTAGCTTTGTGCTAAATTCCAAAAAAACAAACAAATTCAAGTAAGTATGTCAAAAATATTTCTATGGCATAATTTTCTGTTGTTTTTTTTAAATAAAAGATATTCCATATTATTAACTTTTCTATTATAAACTTGTTTTCTTAAGAATGTCTTATAAGCATCATGGCATAAATAAAATATATAATTTTCGAAAATCAACTTCTATATTACTGGTATGTGTTTTTTGTTTTGTTTTGGGCCTGGCATGGCCTAGCGCGTTAAGGCGTGCGCTTCGTAATCTGAGGATCGCGGGTTCGCGCCCGAGTCGCGCCAAACATGCTCGCCCTCCCAGTCGTGGGGGCGTTATAATATGACGATCAATCCCACTTTTGGCCTGGCATGGCCGAGCGCGTAAGGCGTGCGACTCGTAATCCGAGGGTCGCGGGTTCACGCCCGCGTCGCGCTAAACATGCTCGCCTTCCCAGCTGTGGGGCGTTATAATGTGACGGTCAATCCCACTATTGGTTTGTAAAAGAGTAGCCCAAGAGTTGGCGGTGGGTGGTGATGACTAGCTGCCTTCCCTCTAGTCTTACACTGCTAAATTAGGGACGGCTAGCACAGATAGCCCTCGAGTAGCTTTGTGCGAAATTCCAAAAACAAACTGTTTTGTTTTTTAAGAATGACTTCCATTTGATTCTCCAGTATGTAGTATTTGTCTTTATCAACTGAAATTGTTTATAACCAAAACTATGACTTTAGAAACAGATAAACTTCATTGCTATCGTGTCTTAACAAAAAAGTCTGATAGATGAGACTCATTGTCGCTTAACTTGGTCAAGCACCTAACCAGTAATGATATTATTTTTTTACTTCATCATTTTAATGCCCTCTAGTGGAGTAATTTTATGAAAGAGATACATTTCCAGACATTTGCTGATGTTTGCTAAAATATTCATTTTTTCTACATTAAATAATGGAATATTTTTAATGCTTGTGTATATTAATGATTTTACAAAAAAACACAGACAAACATCACACACTCAAAGAAAGTAAGTGGATTATCTACAGTAAACATTTAAATTTTTAGTATTGTATTTAATCTTTAATCTGGTGTGATATGTTAATATCATTAGTGAGTTTTATTGTGTTTCAAACAAAAAATAAAACACTAATATGAAGGGTAACATAAATAATATACTAAATTATTGATGATTATATTATTTCTTACATATAAAGGTATGAGAGAAGAGGCTACAATGTTTATTTGCTTGTCTGTTTTTTTATGAATATTTGCACCAAGCTACAAAAGGGCTAATTGTTCTAGTGGTCCCTAACTTTGAACTGATAAACTAGAAGTCAGTCAACTACTAGGCTACTCTAATATAATATAAGCATATAATTATCAAACTTATAATGCACCAATGGCACAAAAAAAGAGATTTTGTAGCAACTGGCTGCAAATTATAGACTTTTGGATTCACAATAATGAACCATTTAGCCAAAATAAAAACACATCTGTGAGAGTAAAACTACATCATCAAATATACTATCGGTTATACGTGTTGAAATAAAAGGAATACATTTTCTTTGCAGAGAGTTCTTGATCAGAAATGTTATCTTGAGAAAGAAGTAGAAAGCCTTAAAACTGTGCTCGAGTTGAAGGTTGCAGACATACATCGCCTTCGTAAAGAAAACTTGGAAATGCTGAAAGAGGTTATTTTTACTTTTTTATTGTATTTTTGTTGCAATATTTATTTAGGCTTTAAGTATCTAAAAAAAGAAATATAGGCAGCTATGCTACACTATTGCATTGTGTTAAGTAACACAGTTTCACATTGTTAGGATCAATAGTGATCTAGACTTATTATTATAATATTATAAACTATGTAAACGTAGTTGAACAAAATCATTACAATCAAATGGCTATGTAGATTTATTACCTATGTAAGTATAGTCAAATAAAAACAACCTATTGTTAGGATCAGTGAGCTATATGGACTTGTTACATTATTCGAGACTATATATATGTTGTTAAACACAGTATCACATTGTTTGGATCAAAGAGCCATCTTTTAGAATTGTTACATTATTATAGAATAGGTAAACAAATTTATTTGTTTATATTTCAAATTAACGTTTAATTTTTTTTATTAAATCACTAGTTGGAGAAGTTATCATCTGCAAGACAAGAGATTCAGAAGCTGAAGGCAAGAAATGAAGATTTACAAGCTATGGTGGATGAGAAAGTTCGAATTGAGAGGTAATAATTGTTCCAGCAAATAGACGACTACTAAGTCCAAAGTGAACTAAATCATTTGAAGTTGTGATCAAATACGATTATCAGTTTACAGTTTATCAGTAGAAGTATGAGCAAGCAGCAAACAACACTATCATAATTAAGGAGTGTCTTCTCATTCTCCTGATTTAATTCCAAGTTTATTTGCACTGATATCGTTATTGTTTGTACAGGTATTGTTAAAAAGTAAATTAAAACAACAATGATTTATAAGAACCTTTTAAGATTTTAATTTGATATTACGTTTTATTGCTTTCTTCTTGACACCAAAAGCTGGTGCCAGTTGTTGTTATTCATTTAGTGTAACTGTGTAGTGAATTATATTTTCCTTCACCAAGTGAATTACTTTACAAACCATAACTATGTGTATTTGTTTCAATTATAATCCATTAAGAATATATACAGTTTAGATTAAGTTACTTTTTGTATCTAATTGTTTAGCATAATAAGGGGAAACAGTAGTGTTAACGTCTGTAATATGATTTATTTTATCCTTATTTCATCCAACATAATGTCATAATGAGGCTTAACATATCCCATCAGAGTGTCATTAGAATTGATTTAGTCCATTATGGATTTAACTTTTGTTTTTTTTTGGAAGAATAAGTGTTTCTAGTTAGCTAATTGTCTTAAGTAATCTATGAATTACTTTTAGTTTCAATCAAATAATTCAATAATTTTAATTTGCTTTTTTTAGTATCTCTCTTAAAGCATAGTTTAACCATGTCCTGACTCCATTCAGTCTTCTCTAATTTGACAATACTGAAAGTAAATGATAGAAACCTTAAAACTATAATACATATTAAACATAGAATCACAAATTAATTTTAAAATAAAACAACAGCATCTTTTACTGTAGCCTGGTTCAAAGTTTAATTATTACGAAAGCTCAGCAGATAGTGACACTTGAATGATACAACAAACAGTGTAATTTTAATGTTTACAACAATGTCATTTTAATGATTGCAACAGACAGTGCCATTTCAATGATTACTCTCGTGACTTCTATAAAATTACTGTTAACTATATTTATGACTTAATCACTTAAGTTGTTCATGAGTAAACATAAGATTGTAAACTTGACTTATTAGTTGTTAATAGTATAAACTCAAATTACTATATTTCATCAAATCTAGTCAAAGACTGTCTAATCTGACAAAAGAACTAATCATAATTTAATCAAGCATAACACAGTTCAAAACGTGTTTTGTAAAAGTGTGTATAGAAATAGGACACTTATTCCACCAATGACTTTGATTATAAACTTTATACTATGAACTATGTAAACATGACAGCTCTTTATTAGAATCCAACAACTATCTAGACTTGTTATGTTGTTACAGACTATGTAAACTTCACATCTTTAAGGATCAAATAATGTAATGCATGCATGTGGAAGTTACTTGTTTTTAATAAAACTGTATCTACAGAAACATGAAACGATTTTAACACAGGTATCAATATAACACAGGTTTTGCTCTGAAACTGTACATTATACATTAAGATATGATATTTGTCCCATCACTGAAAATCCCTTAGTTTAAGCATTGGCTCAAAACTGGGTATTTTCAACTCTCTGACATGTCATAAATAGTTCTATACTAAAATAATTTGTACGTGGTTTATAATCCATCAGTTGTCAGATATTGTTTCTGACAATATAAGTCATGAAAATAAGAAAAAAATAAGATTAACTTGTACAAAGAACAAACCAGATCTGTTTTGCTTTGTTCAAGAAAATCGTCAGATAGTAACTGTGGTCTGACTTAGTTTGACTTTCATATTTAAACTTGCAGACAGTTAAAAAGAGAAAGACTACAGCTAGAGGAGGAGTTTCAGAAAGAGGTGTCTCGATTATCTATGGAGAAAGAAGAACTCCAGTGGAGACTGAAGCTAGTAATGGAAGAAAATGTTTTGTTATCAACAATGACTGATTGTATCTATTGTTTCACTGAACTGCAATAGGGACAACTGCTTTGCCATCAAAAATGACTATTTGTATGTATTGTTTCACTATACCACAGTGAGAATAATTGCTTTTTTGTGAACAATGTCTGATTGTACATTTTATTAATAAGATAAATACATAAATGAAAAAATTGTAGCCCCAAAACAAATACCCAGTACTAGGACACGAATGTGGTGGGTCATTATGTGGAATGCTAGGGCGTTTTTTGTTTTTTAAGTACTAGCAGAAGTAAAACACAAATTGTGTTTGAGGGGGGGACATCCACTACCTAGTTTAACCTCATATGTGTAGTATAAAAGAGAAAAGGAACAGTAGCATGTGATCTAGTTCATAATATCCTGCATCTTTACATTCTTTCACAGTTTGCAGAGAAAGGATGGTTATTGAGAGAAAAAATGAATGAATATTTAGAACATTCAAAAACATTTAACATTAATTTATGATTTTTAAGTATATAGAACATCATAAATATTTGATCTTTATGAGCACTTTGAAATCTTTATTTAGAGTCATCGGAAATCCTGAATAAACTTTCACATGATGAGTTACTGTTGAAATGTCCAGTTTGAATGTCTGTGTTCATGAATGAACTCGATACTAGTCAAACACAGGGAGGTAGAGGTTCTGGCAGTCACAGACAGGTCGGTCACTGCTTGGGGAAGTCCTCCAAATAGGGTGTCAACTTGTAAAAACTATTCTGGTAGACCATCTACTGAATTCTCACCTTTTACACCTACTGTAAAAAAGATTCGATATTCTAAGCAACCTGATTCTGTTAATGGTACTCCGAAACGATCCCATTCAAACAAGTCATCAATACAAGAAAGGGACAGAAACGATAATTCTAGTGTCACAGAAGCTCTTGATGATCAGGGTACAAGAAAAGGACATATAGAGAATGACGATCAGATATCAAAACAACAGACAGAATAATCTCAATTTGAATGTGCCTCACCCAAGAAATGATGAACGTGAAGATGAAGAATCACATCCAGTGACAGGTCATCACCATTATTCTGTAAGATCGGATGACTTTTGACCAAAGAGTACAACATCTTCACTGAGCATTTGTTTAGGTGAAGGTTCCAGACTAGAGGAAGAGTAGCTAGTCATTACCACCCATCGCTAACTCTTGGAATACTCTTTTAACAACACATAGAGAGATTGACCGTCACATTATAACGACCCCACCGCTGAAAGGGCGAGCATGTTGTGGTGTGACGGGGAATCGAACCCGTGTCCCTCGAATTACGAGTCGAGTGCCTTAATCACCTGGCGATTCTAGGCTAGATGGATTCGAGGGAAGGCACCTAGTTAACCGCACACATCCCCCGCCGACTCATAGACTAATCGAATAATGAAATTTGACAGTCACTCTTATGACCCCTAAGGCTTTTTCCTGTGAATGTTTCATTCTACTAAGTAGTCAGTTAAGCCTACAAACTAGATATGTGTGATATACTTGGTTACAGAGTGTGACTGAGCATCTCTTAGGTCTTCAAATGAAGTCTGACGAACTACCAAGATAAAAATGTATATTCACAAAAACAAACAATAATACAATCACAAAATAAAAACATAAAAAACGAGAGCAACTGGGTTCGTCGAACGTGCACAATTATTGTTAAGCTTTGATTGAATTCTCATTAGCTGCGTGTTTCCTCCACTCTGTAAATTGTACTATCACTAAAAATGAAAACAAACAAACAAATATCCATGTTAAAAGTTAAAACCTAAATGCTATTCGATGAAGATAAATGAAACTATTATAAAGCATAAATGCAGCACTATTTACCTCAGCCAACCAATGTTAAGTAATTTATAATTAAAGCAGAAGGCAACTCTTCCAAAAACCTTTAATAAAACCACTTCAAAGCTGAACGTTACTTCCCTAGAAAATAATAATGGTTCAACCAAAGTTAAGTGAAAACCACGTTAAGTTAAACAATACTGTGGTTGAAGGCTTAAATTAACTTACAACTTTAGGAAATGTAAGGAACTAAAAAATTATGAGAAGTTCCTAATTCTAATAAATTCTTTCTTTTCTTTTACAAGGACAAACTTGACTTTATACTTGAGAACATATTGGCATTAAAAACAAGCTCAGATCTGCACATGAACGCATCTAGCACATATGATCCTTGTACACTGTAAATTAATTCGAGCGCCTGGACGCGGTAGCCTATCATTGTTATTCCATGATCGATTCGCTGATAGGGAATACAGCTTTCAATTTCTGTTTAAAACATGTTATTTTCCCTGCACGAAACTTGGCTACTTGCTAAATACTGAGCTTACATCTTGTGTGCACTCAACGAAACAAGGAAGTTTGAAGAGCCTATTACTGAATTAAACAGTAGAAAACACATGGTACTTACCTGTACTACACCCCAAAATGTGGAGCATGATAAATGTTTAGTGTTTTTGATGATCCAAAGAAGTTAAACGTAATTATAACCAAGCAATTCTGACAAGGAAAACTAATTGCTAAAATAAATTTAAATCTAAATACTTCGCAGATAAAATACTTCAGACAGTGAATAAAGTAAGAGCTGTTGATATTTTCGTAATGATATCACGTGTATAAATGTACACCATGTTACTCTTTACTGAAGAGCATGGCCGTGTGGTTAAGGTATTCGACTCCTAATCTGAGGGTCGTGGGTTCTAATCTCCGTCACGCCAAACATTCTCGCTCTTTCAGAGGTGGGGGGAATTATAATGTTACGGTCAATCCCACTATTCGTTGGTAAAAGAGTAGCCCAAGAGTTGGCGGTGGGTGGTGATGACTAGCTGCCTTCCCTCTAGTCTTACACTGCTAAATTAGGGACGGCTAGCACAGATAGCCCTCGAGTAGCTTTGTGCGAAATTCCAAAACAAACAAACTAAACTGTGAATGATTTGTGTAAAATAAATATTTTAAAATTAGAACTAAGAAACATAAGTTTTAAAATACAAATTATTTAAAAATTTATAAATTTTCTCCAAGTAAAGAGAGCTACTTTTAAGTGTTAAATGTTCCCATTCGAAATTACCTGAGATATTATAATACAGAGGTATATATTACTTATCGGCAGATGGCGATCCAATTTTTGTTTTGTATGTTCGATAACAAATTTTCCTTCATGCCGTCTTTTGATTTCTGTAACTGAATAAGTGTTTATTATGATTTGCTTATTTGTGTTCACGAAATTAACTGTATTATGTAAAATTTTATTTCTGATTTCGTGTATTTTACCAAATAAAAAATTGAAAACATAATCTGTGACGTAGTCACTGTGGACCTCATTTTCATCTATTCAAAACTCCTCAGTATTATTCACGCCTAAATTAATTTAGGTTATTATATAGTGAGCTACAAAAAGAGTTAAAAACTTTTATGAATATCGTACATGCATTACAGTTATACTAGGATTAACTGCGTATCTTTGGTATGCTGTTTATAGTTCTATCGATTGTAAAGCGGTTGCATTTTAAGTGTAATTTGCTAAACAATTGCACTCAGGAAGTGTGTGTATTTTCTTACAGCAAATCTAAATTGGGCTGTTTACTGAACCCACCGAGAGTATTTAAACCCTTGATTTTAGCGTTATAAGGCCGTAGACTTACCGCTGTACTGGCGGGTGCTTCAGAAAATGATTCTGTGTCTTAAAGAAAACTGAAACATAAATTTTCTCATTAGCCTAATCACTTCGTTAAGGGTATCTGTATTCGATTCGGTCAGTGAATCCTGGTCTGTTATACTAAGTAGTTTGTTTGTTTGTTTGGAATTTCGCACAAAGCTACTCGAGGGCTATCTGTGCTAGCCGTCCCTAATTTAGCAGTGTAAAACTAGAGGGAAGGCAGCTAGTCATCACCACCCACCGCCAACTCTTGGGCTACTCTTTTACCAACGAATAGTGGGATTGACCGTAACTATATACACCCCCACGGCTGGGAGGGCGAGCATGTTTAGCGCGACGCGGGCGCGAACCCGCGACCCTCGGATTACGTAGCTGTAACTGAAACAGAGAATAAGTTGACGTGGTAGACAGCTATGACTAAGACATTGAGTAAGTTGACGTGGGAGACAGCTATGATTGAAACACAGAGTAAGCTGGCGTGTTGTTATTTCACATCTGGTTTGATGTTCTAAGTGTATTAACTTCTAAATACTAATATTCCTCTGCATCATATTGGATAATTGACCAAATATATTGAAACGATCAACGTTACATGAGTAAAGACAGTCACGGTTTATAGCTTCGTGGATATACATGATATATTTGTAAAGAGGTGTATTGATTGATCAAAATACCAGTTGTCAAAGCACGACTAGTTCCAGTGGTAAGTATGATGATTACGTTTAAAATTATGTTTATAACTATTTGTAATGGCTTGAATCTCTCAAAACCCGTATTCACAGACAAAATCTATGTGGGTAGAATGAATCAGTTGACTCTTTGCGGGAGTCAAAATGAAAATAATTAAGTAGGAAGAAGTATTATTATTACCGTAAGTCACGAAGATAGTAGAGTTGTTGTCGTGCAGAGGTACACAATGAGTTATATACACTCTTTCCACTAAGAGGAATTGAACCTCGGATTTTAGCACTGTAAGTTCGTATACTTACTGCAGACCGACAGATGGAGCAGGAGTAATTGCGCAAGTGTATTATTTTACTTCTCGTATTAGGATAGAAGTTAGGTATGAAGATGTCTAAGTTGCACCTGTACATTCTTTTTATTCGCAGCTTTGCTGTGCTTTTATGTTTGGTAGAGTTTTTGTGTTAACATAAAATTAAATACAGTCTCTCTTGATGTATTTCTTTGTTTTATGCTTGCTACAAAACAGTTACTAACTTTGTGTTTGTTATCGTGACGTAATTACATTTTACCATAAGGCACCAATAGGTATGGACTGGGTGGAGAAAATTATTTATTTCGTTTATACAGAGTCTGGAATAGTCTGAAGGTTTGGACACTTGACTCGAAATCTGCGTCCCAAAGATTTGAATCCCGTCATCAAACAACCTTGACCTCTCAGTCATGGGGAAATTATAATGTTATGACCAAATCCACTCTTGGTAAAAGAGTAGTCGTGGCTGACTAACAGCCTTCTCTCCAATCCATCAGTTCAAAATTAGGGACAGCTAGCGTAGATATCCTTCAAGTATTTTTTGCTAAATTTACTAACAAATATAAAAACAAATGTTTAAACATTAGTTTGAAATAAACAACACTTGTTTCTGTTTACGTAATTGAAATTATGGGAGGAAAGAGACACAGGTCATTAATGTTTTACATAAAATTGAAACTTGTCGGAATTGCAATCAGAAACGTGACATTTCTAAGGGGACGGGGTCATGAGAGCATTTAGTATTTAAAGTCTTATAAGAGAATGGAACCTGTAAGAAGGTCATTCACGTGGAAGGATAATGTTTTTGGGTAATTTCAACATCAGATTGACTCAAAGCATTCCCACAACTAAACGCAGAATATAAGGTATTCATGGAGGTTGTAGAATCAAGAAAACCCCCAGAGGCTCATCGGTATGTCTGCGGACTTACAACGCTAAAAACCGAGTTTCGATACCCGTGGTGGGCAGAGCACAGATAGCCCATTGTGCAGCTTTATGCTTAATTCAAAACAACAACCGAATAAACAAGAGTCCGTCATCTTTTATGTCTGACAACAGTTAATCAAATCAACGCAAAAGACCACAAACTTAACAAGAAGCCTATTTTGAATTAATAATTTTGTTTGCTTCTTTGTTGTAACCCCAAACAGCACAATGGTATGCCTGTGGACTCACTCCACTAGAAATAGGATTTTGATACCCGTGGTGGGCAAAACACAGTTCGTTGTATAGTTTTGTGCTTAATTCCAAACAAACACATGCTTGTTTGATGAATTTCACGCAAAGCTACACGAGTGCTATCTGCGCTAGTCATCTAATTTAGCAGTGAAAGACTAAGAAAACCAGCTAGTTATCGTCACATACCGCCACCTCTTGCGCTATTCTTTTACTAATTCACACAACAGACAAAGCGGGATTGACCGTGACATTATAATACCCCCACGAATGAAAAGGCGACTCTTAGCTTGCGAGTCAAGCTTCATAACCACCTGGTCATAATTGGCCATTGAGCTTTCTGTGCTCTATACCATCATGGGTATCGTAATCCTATTATTATTATCGTAAGCTTGTAAACTTACTGTTGAGCCACTGGTAGCGAACTGATAAGAACAGATTAGTGCTGTCCAGTTGTGCAGTTTGTTAAGTATGTCGCAAAAGTTTGACCAAACAATACAAAATTAACAAAATAAAAATCTCTCCAGAAAAATATTATGGCATTATTCCTATCACCATGTGTCAGTTTCTTTATTTGAATTTCGCGCAAAGCTACTCAAGGGCTATCTGCGCTAGCCGTCCCTTCATTAGCAATGGAAGATTCGCGGGATGGCTGCTAGTCACCACCACCCACCGCCATCTCTTGGGCTACTCTTTTACTAACGAATAGTGGGATTGACCGTACATTTTAACGCCCCCACGGCTGAAAAGGCGAGCATGTTTGGTGCGACGGGGATGCGAACCCGCGACCCTCACATTACGAGTCGCACGCCTTAATCCACTGGGCCACACCCATTATTAAAGAATAGATTTTGCACTATTCAATTATTACATTTACCAGTGTATGGATGTGTTGGAAGAGATAGAATAAAGGCTTAATCCATTGTTCCCTGGACATATACCGGGTGCTTGGCCAACATTTCTTGTTTTATATGTACTAGTTTGAAAAACAGTTAGATTGGGTTTGTATATTAATTAGTTATGTATTATTCGTGTTTATAAATGCATATTTGAAAATTTCATGACTGCAAGGAAAATTAAAAATAAACTATAAGTGAAAATATAAGAACGTGAAATTAGGCTTATGAGAAAAAAAATAAATAAAAATATTATAGTAACATTTAAAAGGTATCTACATATTTTTATTTTGAAATTTAATAATTTTATTTCACTGTACATTCATGATAATACCCAGACTTAATGATACAACAGAGAAAATAGGAAATAAAACATGAACATTTACTTCAAAAACATATGATATTCATTTAGGAGGTTACAGAAACTATGCAAATAAAATGTGAACCTTGTGAGATAATAAAATGAAACCACTTTGTATGTGAAGTCTTCAGAGTGAGTGTACATAAAATAACGAATGTTTATCATAGATATTAGGAAAAAAATCAAAATTAAATCTCGTGTTTTTTAAAACTACATAATCCTAGGCTCGTGCAAGACAAAACTATTTTATTTTTATCTCGAACTTTCCTGACAGTAACATACGTACTCAGAGTGTATGTACGTCGTAATATTGATTCTGTTTAACTGTGTTCTGTAAACAATTAATCTGAATTCTCCTTAGCTTATGAAAGGACTACATCCTTATTACATTTCTCTTGGATATTTTGTCAGTTAAATCACATTCACTGATTAAAACCACGAGCTTATACCGATTTTTACTGGTCATGTCGTTTCTAGGGTGTGATTTTACTAGTTTCAGTTCAGAAAAATTACGCTTGTTTTTGGAAACACTTGGTGCAACTATTATATACAATTTACGAGCTTTAGTAACCCCTGAGAACATTTTACTTTGTGTTAATGTTAAAGGGGTTAGAAGTTTATTAGAATTATGATTGTACAACCGTGATGTGATATCTTTTTAAAGATTAAATATTTGGATTCAGTGTGTTTAAGAATGATGGGAACACATATTGAATACCAGACATTTCGTCGTTAATCTCAAATACCGTAGAATCATTTACTTTTGTAAATTCATGTCTGTAATATTCTTCCATGATCAAAACTGTTTGTGTGTCCAATGTTATGAATAAGTTTAAGTTGTTTTTAAAATTTTTTATATTTATATTCTGCATCAATACCATTTTGTTTAACGCACAATGTTGCTGCCTCAATTAGCCCATTGAGTATTACATAAAGGATCATTTCCATGACATGACTGCAATAATTACATCCAACTTTTCTTGATCTGTAACTTATAGCAACATTTTGGCTTTAATAACAACGTTGTTTGCTCTTCTATGTAAAATATTTTCTCAACCCAAACGAGCCGTTTTTGCATATAAATGTCTCAACAAGTGGGTTTCTCGACATCACTGAATAAGAAAGATTACAAACCATCCCAACTCCTTCATCTATCAACACAATAAAGAAGCATGACACCAGATTTCTCTCTCTCACTTTAAAATTGTTTCAACAACCAAACAAGATACTGAACTTGGAATAACATAAATGTCATACATAAAAATATTCTCCTTTCATCACTGAATAACACACAGTCTTCACTGGATTTAAACCTATTTTAACTAGTTAACTTGTGTCTCAGTTTTCATTTTCTCGTTTTGTATTTGTTTATTTCTTAGTTATATAATTTTGTTGTAATAATAAATATCAGCCTTGTCCATAGTTGAAAGCATCTATAAGTGCAATTAGTCTCAGAAAGATAATTAATACATACCAAGATGGAATTAGATATTGGAACCATTTCTGAACGTTTCTCTGGTCTTATTTTACAAGTAGATATGACGGTCCTCAGATTTTTATTGCTAGAATTAATGTTTTAAAGTTCTGTAGTTAGAGCTATACTAAAGCTTCGTTACTATTAGATATGGTTGCAGAATAATTGTTCCAGATGAATCAGACCCACAAATATGTCCATACATACCGCACATAAGATACAAGATAAAATTTAAGAAAACAACAAAACATTAAATACAAGATAGTGAAATGTAGGAAATACTTTAATCTAACACAGCGACTCGGGCCTAAATCTTCTTTTGGTGATGTACTTTTAAGACGTATATACAGGACACATCCAAATATCACTAGCATATTTAACAGTAGGAGAACCTGCGAAACGTGGTTCGAGATGTGGTTTGACAATATTGTTGAATCAATTGTTGGGAAGTTGGAGGGTGATAGTGGAGCTAACACTCTATGCAACGGTTTTAAGTCTTTATGAAAGTAGCACAAAATTAATCTGGATTATATTATCTGCAGGTCATTAGAAGTTAGATATGAAGACCTACCTGGCATATTCGCTCAAAATCCAGTGCATATGTCGCTTTTCAGTTATTGTTTCAAATTCGAAACCAGCGAATAACCAGAACCGAGGTTTCTAATATATTTTCACAATCCTTTTTCTTCAACAGACCCACTACCTATTTAGTTCCAGCAGTACCTATAATTTTATTTGACTGAGCTGAAACAGTCAGTCTTCACGATCTTTAACTTGTTATTTTTTTTTTTTTTTTATGTAAGATCTACATTACCTGGACATTTATGTATACATACGTGATGAACATTTTACAAATTAGAAACAATGAAGTATTTTTTGTGGCAGATATGTTGTCTGAAATGTTGTATCTACAGAATAGAGTATTTTATATTTATCTGTGTTTAACAACTTATTATCGGTAGATAATACGTTATCAACTATTTTAAACAATAATATAGTGAATTAATATTTTATGTCGTGCTCGCCTCTCAGAAGCTATCAAAGAATGATTACAATTATACTTGTAATACAATATTAGTGTTAAATTTGTTATAATTGAAGACACTCTTTTCTTCCTGATATTTGACTTTTCTTGATCATTAATATAATTTACTATTTCTATTTTACTTTTTTATAATATTTTAATTTTCTGTCTCGTTTTTCTATTTTTTATTTTATTTCTTGTTGATTTCCTTTCACTGTTTCTTCATCTCCAATAAGCCACCCAGTAACTCAGCAGCTTGTTTTCGGACTTATAAAACTTAATATCAGGTGGATGGACACAACACAGATATTCCACTCTATAGCTTTATGTTTAATTACAAACCAACAAACAACTCCAGAAATACTCATGATATCATCTCAAAGGTTAAAGTTTAATTAATATTATATTTTAATTTCACCAAAATAATCCCAATTCTGAACTTCATTAACATTCGGTTTATTTGCGGATGAAAAAATCAATTTATTTCTGTCTTCGTCTGCTACAGATTTGTTAATATTGAAATTTAGTTTTACATTTACTGTCCATAAATTTTGAAAGTTAAGAATTAGATGTAAACTTCCTGTGTCAAACTTTGCGTAATGTTCAACTATATGTATTTATAAACATAGACTGATATGAAATTCTGTGTAATAGTGTTTTGCTCTTATAAAGTACCTTTTCTTTTTATCCTTTTATACCAATCTGCCTGACGTCCATATCAAGTCAAACATATCCTTGTTTATTACGTAAAGAAGTAAAAAACTTTTCTCAAACCACCCAAGTCGTTAACTTGTCGAAACTCACACATCAGAGAGTCTAGCAGGTCACGTGAGTCATGGTTTCACAAACTGTTACCAGAAGGCAGTATCAGTAGGTTTGTTTGTTTGTTTTCAAGTTAACAAAGAAGGAGTTTTGACGAGGAGCACAAAGCTACTCGAGGGCTATCTGTGCTAGCCGTCCCTAATTTAGCAGTGTAAGACTAGAGGGAAGGCAGCTAGTCATCACCACCCACCGCCAACTCTTGGGCTACTCTTTTACCAACGAAAAGTGGGATTGACCGTCACATTATAACGCCCCCACGGCTGGGAGGGCGAGCATGTTTAGCGCAACTCGGATGCGAAACCGCGACCCTCAGATTACGAGCGCATGCCTTAACGCGCTCGGCCATGCCGGGCCAAATTAAAACTGCAGACAATGGGCAAAATTTAATGTACTGTAAGTAATACAACAATAAAGTAACAATGCTATTTAATTACCCAGGATTTAGTAGCAGTTCAGATAAAATAACAGTTCCAGAGAAGGAGGAAGATGCCTACGCTAAACCTGTTTATCTCTGGTCCAAAACAGAGACCGAGTCCAGATGAAAAAGAATAATTTGGTAGGGACGTATAGTTCTATAAAGTGGCACCAGAGAATAGGTGTTATCTTCGTCTTCCTGAAAGGAATGTATCGTGTCGTCCTAAACATAAAATGTCCAAACTCAGCAAATGTGTCACTAACTGTAATGTATTAAAGTGTTATGTTGTTAAGCAGGAAACTACCTAAACAGATATCTACACTCCTCTCACCAAAAGTAATGAAACCCAATTTGTAGCGTTATTAGCCCTTTGTTTTATCGCTAAGTCAAGTAATGTAGTACAGTTGTATTTACCTGTTTCTAGACGACCGTATATTAAAGTATCTATTCATATATTTAATGTTCTCAGATTTATATGGTATAAATATATAACTATAGATTGAAGGTCAAGTCTATGTATATAAAGTCAGCATGTTACACATATTGGTCAATTGATTTTGCAATGTTTAGGAAGGTTATGTAACAAATATTATCTACTTCAGCAATGGGATACAAAAACTGATTTTGTGTTTGTAAGCATATTTACCTTTTTTAATATTTTTATGTTTTATGAAGCTTGAATTAATATATATATTTGTTATTTTTGTGTAGGAATTAAATTCACTATTCACTAGTTCTATTGAAATGGGAAGCCAGAGAGACAAGCTAGTTTACAGTTTAGATTTCACCACATTCACCCTCAGCTATTAACGTATAAGGAAACTTACAAGTTAAAGAAAGATACAATAACAAGTTATTTGATTTTGTAGGATGAAGAAGGGGAACGTCTTTTCATGTAATTAAATTCTTTTTACATGTTTGCTGATTATTTTATAATAGACATTTTTTGGGGTCAAGTGTTCTTGTTCTGATGAAGATCAGTCTGACCGTTTTTCTGTTATTTGTTCTTCTCATAGGCACGATCAAAAGTACGTTGAAAGGGAAAATTGGCTTAAGTTTGAATTACTCGAATTATAATAAATGATTTGCATAATTAAATGATCATCATTGCTCTACCTATTATGTTGTATATTACTTTAACATTTCTACAAAAGGTCAATAGCTGTAGATTTCAGCTGAATTTTCAAATCGGTAGGCTGTTATAACAGGTACAAATTATAGACAAAACTCTATCGTCTCAGGTTTTATCAATACAGATATTACTTCAAAATTAAGTATGAAGGCTGTAAAATTTACCTTCATAGAATCAAATCAGTCGTATTTTCTTCAGTTTAGAGATGTTACAGATATTTCATAAAAGTATTATTTTGATATAAATAAAGGAAGATATAAAATTTATTACTAAGTGGTCCATGAATATGACGGTAAGGAAAAAAATTGAAGGATATAAAGCTTGTTTGTTTGACGTTAAGCACAAAACTACACGAAGCCAAATATCTTATTCAGTGTAGATAAAATACCTCAAGTTGGGATCATTAACAACCTCAGTTTTATTCCTGTAGCTTTAGCTGTGTTCTGACCTACTAAAATTATAGAAGGAATATTTCCCATATTTGTCACACAGAAGAACCATAGATAACTGCCAGAGACTCATACCAAACATCAGACTTTATTCATAGGAAACAGTGCCAACAGTACTCAGAAATTCCTCGAATGACATCGATAGTAACGGGAGGAAACAGATGTACAGAAAATATTTTGATATTTAACCTCAAATTTTAATTTATTTTGACACTGAATTTTATACATGTTTTAAACATATGTAGATAACCAACCGATAACTAAATTTTTCTTCATTTTTATTCACATATGCCGTTCTGATATCGACATATTCCGATAGTACTTTATCTAATTCAAGGGCAAGATGTTTTTCAACGTATGATAATTCCCTCTTATATTCACCACATTGTTTTCACGTGTACGGTTATATAAACGAGTAACTCTAGTCCTTCATTATACACCGCTCTGATCCTCAACCGTGGATATGACACATAAGGTCAGTCAGTATACGGTGGCTAGATTTTATTGGGAAATCAAAAGGGATTAACAATAGATATGCCGTAAATAGTTCAGAAAAACAACTTCTTAATTGAAGGGTAGATGTATTTTGGACGGAACGAAACAATGTCTATAACTGTACTGAGTATTACTATAATAGATGCCACCCAGTTGATGTATGTAGCATTTGTTAAAAATATTGTACATTAATAGGTGATCCAGCCAAGATTATTACTGATGTTACTCTTATCAATGATGGACTTATTTCTCCCTACTGGAAGTACAAACATGAATATTTTCCTCAGAGTGACTAACATCTTTACAGCTGACTCAACACTTCTCACACTTGAATGAAATTGCGCAACACATTTGAAAGTCAGGTCTGTCTGTATTGTGGTGTAGTATCGTTCATATATCAGTTGGAACTAACGATCCACCTCTAGGATAGTTTCTTGTAGATTTTACGGATGAACTTCATGGAGATCACATCTCATCGTGGGTCGATAGTGGACTGGAAAACTACGCATATCAGTTTATTAAATCGAGAAACTTAAACTTTTTATCAGTGATATATATGGTTCTGAATATGTTTGACATTGAGACGATGCTAACGTTTTGATAATCCAATATAATTATAATCTTATATTGAAACATTTGTTTTGTATTTTGACAAATTACTTTCTTTAATTACAAAAACGACATAACGTACACAAAATAAACATAGATTTAAGTTATGTTTTGGGACATACACTGTTTTAGTTAAATATCTTTAGGTCTTTTTAGTAATAATGTGACACCGTTAGGTTTGTTTGTTTTTCAATTTCTAGGATACATGAACAAGGGCTTTCAGCGTTAGCCGTTCCTAATTTTGAAATGATATATTAGTGGTAAGACAGCTATTCAATACTATTTGTGAGCCCATCTTTAAAAACAAGTAGTTGGATTTCCCAGTAAAAGCAGAGCTTTTTAATGTACTAAAAACCATGAAAGTTACGAAGAAGTGTCTTATTAGAACAATCTGTTTCAACAAAAATAAACATTTTTAAAATGTTAAGGAAACAGTAAAAGAAAACTTTAAAACTCTTTTATTCCATTACTTTTACAAAGATATTTATTATCAGCTCCTTCTTCAGCAGTAATTTCGTCTTCAGGATAAGCTACACAGGCGTCAGCAGCAAAAGATGTCATGTAAGTCCCTTCTGGGCACGGCAGGCAGTAAGTTTGGAATCCATTGTCATAGTGACCAGGAGAACATGGATCTAAAAGCGTTAAAAGTACATAGCTAAGCATTTATTCACCCAGTGCTAATTTTTATTGTTCTACCAACGTCATTAGTATCAAAAAACGTATTTGTTGAACTAAAATTCCATATTTACAAAACTCTTTCATCTATCTGTGATTAATGTGAACAGTTTAAAGTAATTGAGTGTCATATATACTTACAACACCTGTCAGCATCTCTTCTGCATCCTCGAGTACAGTTAAGGTTCTCGGCTGGAACATACACTGGAGAAAACAACAGAGAGTTAATCTTTTTTTAGCACGTTTTGTGTCACCGTTGGAATTTTAAGGTTTTTCACAATGAGCACGACGCACTAGTTATAATATTAATTATGACCCACTCTGTAAAATGACAACATAAATGTTCCTTTAGTGAGAAAAATAAAACGTGTCAAAACAGTTTCTGACCAGTTGACTTTTGTTTCTTTATGTACTTCCTAATTAAGTTAACTAATGAAACTAATCACACAAACTTGGAAATTTATGAAATTACACACGATCTTTTTATATGTTATGTTATATCTAAAGGTACATTCGATTTCCGTTGGTGTTTCCCTTGCAAAATTCTTATTTCTAACAGATAAAGGTAAAACTGTTGTCACTGTTTATGTAATATCAGTTATGAAAGTACAGGTTCTTTTGGGAATATTACGTTGGTAAAATGTATCAGTATATGATTGTGTCTTACAAACAACAAAATATCAAATATCCATATAATGCAGAAGTTGCATGAAATGCATTCAGAGTAAATTTTTCATTTGAAGTTAATATAAAAGCTAATACTTAATTTTTTGTGGTTTTATCAAGATAATGATTTGAGAATATAAATATTTACATTGAAAAGGTCTGTTCCATATCTTTCCCAAAAGCAACATATTTTCGGTGACATCACACAATTTACGAAATGTTAATCTGTGCCATAAAGTAGTTCTGATCAATTCTGTTCTACCGTAACTTTACATAAGATTGAGTCGCATTATTTGCCAGGTTGCTTATTCAAAGCTGTTTTGGTATGGCTTACTAATACCTATAAAGTATTATTGCTATGAACATCAGTGGCAGCCTGTCATTGATACTGTATGTTTACAATACGAGTACCGATAAGATTACGAGTTCGTCTTCATCACTGTCATGAAATAGCTCTTTTCAAGGCATCTTTAGCATCAACTGATGGAATGTGATACATCTTCCAAGAGTATATAACAGCTATCAATAGCAACATCTTCAAATAATATGTCAACCCACTTATCACGTTGGAGTTGGGCAATATCACCCATTACTGGAGTCCTGAATAGTTGGACCAATATATGGACGAATAATGGGTCCTAGGATTTATCTTTAGAATGTGTAACATTGATGGTAACATTTATAATAACAATATGTCGACATGTTTACCAATACTTATTCATACCATACTTCAACATCGACACTTCCTCTCATGAAAATTATGAGAAACACATTTCACGTTATCTTAAAGTAATAATTCCTTGTAAGTATTTTTAACACAATTGTGACAATCTCTTTTATGCATTTATATTTCTGAGGAATCGATTTGATGCTAATAAATTTTGCAGACATTCAACAATGGATAAATAAAACCTTTTTATTACAAAACTCATATATAATTCGATATTTCTAGGTTATAAAGCGATTACGAAGGAGATTTCAAGTAATGGTAATATGGAGAAACCTCAGTCAACAACACGATACTCACCCAATCAATAACCCCAAATAAAATAAACAAAATATTCTAAAACTAAACCAAATACAAAACTAATGTCATTTATAAAATACATTATGGCAACTTCCACGTATTTTACGTCGGAAAAACAAGCCCAAAACAACCTTCATGTAACACAAAAAAATAGAATCTCACGTTTTTAAATTGAACACTGTAATTCAAATAAATATACTACAGGTAACATTTAAATTCCAAACAGAGAATCCAACATCATTAAACGATAAACTAAATAATTCCTTGTAATACAAGAAGAGCAAACACACGTTAAACCAACATAAAGAAACACTTTTATATCCATATTAATAAACTTCAGTAAATCTTGTTCGATGTATTATAATTTGAAGATGATTCTTTTAATTTACAATATTTTATAAAATATTCTGAGAATAATAAGCGTAACGCAGCTGGTATTAATTGGAAATTACACGAAGGTTGTTAAAAACTATCATATCAAGATAAGACAGTTCAATTATCATTAAAATTAAATGATATAAAAGATAACGTATCGTTTTCTGAACGAAATTGATAAAAACGCAGTTTAATTAACGTAGACAGGAGTATTTTATAATTCTTGTTTGGTGCAGTAACAACAGTTCGATCAGCAGAGACAAATCTCTAGAGAAATTATTTACTTTGTAGGTGAGCAAATGAATAATATGAATTATTTCATAAACCAAATGAATACCATGAGAAAAGTATTCAGATCATTGGTAAGTATCACAAATATATCAATACATATCAGAGAAAAACAAATTAAAATATATAAAACAAGAGCTGAGATGTTAGTTTTCAATGACAAAATTCAGGATAATTGACTGTAGTTAGCTTTTACAGCGGAATACAGTAGATCGGAATTAGCTAAGAATATTTTTATTTTGAAACATTTTGTATTCATTCAGATATAAGATGCAAAGCATGTGGCCATAACTTGCAAATACAACAACACGCTGCTGTATTTTTCATTCTGTATTGTGAGAACGTATAATTCAGATCGCTAGAAAAGATAAATGTATTCTTAAACAACAAACAGGAAGGTCAGAGAAAATTAGGAACAAACGGTGATAATAAAAATTACAGAAGTGACAATAAGACCAACAAAAAATAACAGAAGGTAAAACCTTAAAGGTAACTGATAACAAACATCTAAACAAAAACTAGTCAAACCTCTGTTTCAAATTATGGATATCAAAGAATAAAATTAAAGCAAAATAATTTGTCTAAATAATAGAAACAGGTAAACTGTCTGAACTTGGTATAAAGTTCATAGCGTAAGTTGCTTTACTCTCTGTATGACAAGTGGATAGTATTAAACTACATAAATAACATTACTTGTTAATGATACTGACTAGAAGTTCTAAACCTATTTGAGAGTTGAGCATTTGCAGCAATGTAGTTTCAAAATATAACTGAGATAAAGTTGTTCATAGTAAGTATCTGATAAAACTTACGTTTACAGTAAAGAGGCTCCAGGGTTTGTAAATCGTCTTTCTGGAGAAGCCGAACATTGCAGGATCCAAAATAACCACTGTAATGGTCCTTAGGACAGAGGACACGTTCTTCTTGTTTTTTTACTTCTGAACTCTCCAGGAGGGCACGGAACTTAAAGAAAGGAATAATTTGTAACTTATACATTTAACCAAATCCTACACATCAAAAAGTTGATAAAACAAGGAAATTATAGATAAATATTTTACAGTATTTTTAAGTTTTCTGTAAGAGCTGCTTTGTTTATATATTTCCCAAAAGAATCATCAGATACCTGGAATGAATAGAAAAAAAATAGTAGAGAGCAACTTGAAATAACATGTGTGTATATATATGAAAAATATATTTTTTATGTATTCTAAATTGATTTATTATTGTTAACTTAAAAATATTACATAAAAACGATACTCTTGGGTTTCCAAAATAAGGCACTCTTTCATAAGTTCCTTAACAATGAAAGCATATTCCATGATTTTTCATGCAAAAGGTTTATCTATGTTTCAAATTCATTATGTTTTAAACTATGAAACATTTAATATGGTTTAAGATTTACTAATTAATAAAATAATTTCCATAATTTAGTTTGTTTGTTTGGAATTAAGCACAAAGCTACACATTCGGTAGAGAAAATTAATATTATTTTCAAAATCTATGAAACTGAATTATAGAAAATCATGGCACTCAACATGCTACTGCTCTTGGAGAGATCTAACAAACACAATCTGTTAATTTTCTTGTCCTAGAATGATGCCAGTCTTCATAGCCAACATATTTCAACATGCGTATTGGGATATTTGGTTTTTGAGGTGTTAATGTGGATCTAGTTATTACTGTAGTGACCTGTATTCTTTTCACTGGTCAGCAACTTCCATGAACGGATGCTGTGTGAAAAATAAGAAAAACATTAGTTTAACAAAAGTGCTTATTCTACATCACATACAGTTTGGTTAATTAGTCTTTTTATACAGTACTGGGTGAAAGTGTTAGGACAAAAGAATATTTTCCCATTTTATGGGATAATTCTTCCATGTTATTACTGATTGTAGTAATGGTAGTGATTCACTGATCGCTTTTAACAATTAAATGAGCCAGGATGAGAATACTTATTATTTTTAGAATTCCCTATACTTGTACCTTGTACGTGTCATAATGGTTCTGTATGAATTAATATAGTGATAAAATTCAGGGCCTGAAATAAATGTCATGGTACTGCATGCAATGTATTAACTATGTAAAATGAAGCTAGCATTTTGTACCAGTATATACTAGAAGGAATCAATTTAATAGCAAACCACAAATAAATCTTGATAAAAGCAGTAATAACACATACACAATTTTATCTTGTCATTCCACAGACCAAAAAGTCCAAGAATTGTTAGTAGAGCAGAGAGTTTGCATAAAAGCTATGTGATACTAGTTGGTCTCTCCATCAAATGTATCTGTGGTGGTCCCAGTTTGGGGTGTCACCTCAGCAGGAGATTTTTGCAAACTGTATGGAATAATGGACCAATGCAAGTACCACCAGATTTTGATCAATCATGGTAAACCAAGTGCTTTGCTAATTATTGGTAATGAATTCTACTACAAAGAAGATAATGACCCCAAACATTCATCCAACCTACGCAGAAATTAATTAGCTGAGAGATATGCTGCTGAAGTCATTCAAATGATAGAGTGGTTCCCACAGAGCACCGATTTCAATCCGATTGAGCAGATCTAGGACTTGATAGATATACAACTTGACAAATCAGAAGTTACTTCCAATGTAACTATATGGGAGTGTATTCGACACATTTCAAGTAAAATCCCAAAGAAAACTGTGATTAAATGTCTTTCAACAATGCCCGACAGACTTTCCATAGTTATTAAAGCAAAAGGGGGAAACAACAAATATTCACTGTTTGCTGAACTCAAGCATTCTCACTAAATTTCTCTTGCACTAAATGTGAATAATAATAAAAATATTGATGTTTTACCTGTGATTTATCCTCAACTGTTCTTTGAAAGTAGCCTGAAATCTGATTTTTGACTTTGTCCTTACACATTTGCACAGTACTGTAGGATGGACTTAAATGAAACTAAACATTTTTACACAGTAAAAATTGATACTTATGGAATTATGAATATTACACAATAAATAAATATCACACTATGAGATGTGCCATAGTAAGCTGAAGTTTTCATAACATAAGATGAACAGTCAATAATAACAACGAATTCCTTCATTTAATGATACTGCTTTTTTGGTGTATGTTATGAGGATAACAGGTTCAACTCAAACAAACATAGCTTCGTAAAATAACAGTAATTTATACCACACCTCTAAGAGTTCAGATGCAGTGTATCGTTTACTTGTGTCCACTTCTAGACACCTGTCCAGGAAGTCTTGAAACACTGGAGACAGGTTGTCTTTATTCTCAATATTTGGTTTTCCATTTTTTGATATTAAATCAAATACCTGAAAAAGAGTGTGACTTCATGACTAAATCAATAACCTAACTTAACAGTATGTACAAATCTTTGGATAATCCTTCCTAATAATGTCTAAATATCACTAAAGATATACCTTTATTGTAATTAAATACCGTGGGTGAATAATCTAGTGTTAGTGTTTATTTATAAGGGGTTAACAAAATGGGAGTCATACTATTGCACAAAATAAAGTTTAAGAAGTTGAAAGATAATAATATAACATGTACATTCCACAACATTCAATAATTAACTGTTTGTTACTGTATTCAGTTTTGTCAAATGTTCATTGTTGGTGTCATCGTTCCACTGTTCATCATTATCTTCAATACATCTTCATGTTTGAATAATGTGAACAGTGTTTGTTTTATTATAGCTATTCTCCGTAGTTGGTGAAAGACATCCTTAACAAAGCATACGATTGGGTTTTAAAGTACAAATATGTAGATTTTAAGAATTTGGGTACTGGTTGTAATTACTGGTTACCAACATTTACCATGTCACTATTTTCTTGATGATAAGGAGGTTTACCATTGACCATTTCAATGGCTGTTATGCCGAGGGACCAAATGTCAACCTCAGGTCCATACTCTATCTGTTTTACTAATTCTGGAGCCATCCAGCGACGAGTTCCAACCAATGATGTTCGCTTATTTTGTTCTGGGGAGAGCTGAGCACTTATTCCAAAATCAGCTATGTGATGGAAAGAAACAAACATAAAGTTACCATTTGAGAGAAAAAGAAAAGATAAATAATTGTGAGTCAGCCTTACAAAACTAGCTTAACTCTAATTTAGGTTTCTTCTCCTCTTACTGCAAATTTTGACTGTAAAATAGAAATATGTAATCATCCAAATGCACAAATAAAACTTGCCAGCACACAAAAAGTTGATAGAAATCCCCTTAAAAAATGTCAAATCCAACTAAATATACAATTTGTTTTATAATTACCAAATACCTAAATCCAACACTTAAAAATACAGTCTGAAAGTGAAATTATTTCAATTTTTGCAATCGATTTGCCACAGATTTCCTTTTCTTTATTCATATGTATCACATAGTTATAAACGTTTAGGTATCAAAACTGAAAATAATTTATGATAATTTCTTGCAAAAATGTGGGCTAGTAGTTCATTTGACATAGATTGTACTGTTGCTAGTAAGTACACAAAATCTTCCTTTTATGTCAAGTTACAATCCTATTGATTAACAGCACAATAAGTAGCTGTGTTACACAGTTGGATTTATTTCATTATATGTTTTAAGTTTACAGAAAAAAATCGAATTAAGATTTAAAAGTATTCAGTGCTTTTACAGTTAGAAAAGTCTACTTTTAGTTGGGAATTATTTCTTAGTAATATTTTTCAAATTTGATATTGAAATAAAACGAAAAAAATAAAGAACCAGAGTGTAAAATCAAACTATGAAATATAACAACAACTATTTAAAATAATAAAATGAAAACATGGATATATTCTCTTAGAAATCATTCAGAAGATGTATCAAGTTATAAAATGTACATATTTTGTACTGAACGTGAGAACTGGAAACATTTGTACTTACCGGTATGTAATTTATGTTGATTAATAAGTTACTTTTTATATAACCAAACAACCCACTGATATCACGTGTTGTTTCAACATCTTCATAATATATATACATTGTCAAGTAATCTATGTTAACATGAAACTGTTACAAACAAGCTAAAATACTTAAAAATGCTTGTTTTCACTAAGCCACTATATGTTTAAACACTTACCTAGTTTTATGGTCCAGTCCTTTCCAAGTAAAATATTGTCACCTTTAATATCTCTGTGGACTATGTTGTTATCATGGAGATATTGTACTGCCTGGAGTATCTAAATGAAATATGAATTAATTTTAAAATTAAATGTTTTAAGAGAGAAGTGTAATTTTAATTCAGTGTGCTTATTGTATTCAATATTTTATATATGTATGTATATATTGTGATAGTTGGAGACAACAACACAAAAATATCAAAGTTTCTGCACATTAATAACTACCAGAAGTACTTTCATCATGTTATTAGGTTAATATATTAGTTGTTTTAACATCTGTTGCCAACAGGTAAAGATTCTTACTAACACTGACATCCAACATCAACCTGGCCATGAGTAAAGTGTGGGCTTTGTAGGTTGACACCCAAACATTGAGTGACTACCCCTCGTTAATTTTAAAATTAAATTATTTCTGAATCAAGGTATTTGCTGTTATGTCACCAATGTTTTTAATGAAAAATGAAGTTTTTAATATTTTCCATTTTTGTTATTTATGTTTTATTTTATATTTACAATACAATATTATGCGATACTTATGTTGCTAAGCAACATGACAAAAGCCACTTCAGGAAAGTAAGATTACCAAAACACATTGGCTTCTCTATATATTAGATGTTTAACAAACGAATGCACCCAGCAACTGTCATGTTTTAAGGTTGATATGTTCCGTGTGACAAAGGTGGACTGGCTATTGTGCCACGGCACATGGGCTTCCTTGTATGAAATTTATAGATTACATATGACTCTGATTGCTGGTGGGATGGTATGAGCCCAACCTCATTATGAGATGGCATGCCCCCCCACAAGGGTCTCAGATCACCTCTGCTACATGAGTATGTGATTGTAGATATTCTGAGCCTATTTCAATATAAAACTACAACCTATATAGTTTTCTTGCTCAGCAACATGACATAAAACTCATTATTGGAAAACATCTTTACCAAAATATACTGACTATTTTATATACGTGAAGTTGTTATACAAGGTACCACTTCTTTTAGTACCACAGATATAAGTTTCTTGTGATACTTAGTGCAGTTGGAATTTCCCAATAGTAAATTAATAATTATTTTTGTACACTTGTTGAAGATGTGCTCCATATAATACACTGGAAGTGAAACTTTCTGTAACTCTAGAAAGAACTACAGAGAGTGTACACTAGATGGAGCTTCATAATTACTCTCTGAAATGTTATTTAAAATTTCGTCTTCTCTCGAGAAATGAAAGTTTATGGAAGCAAGTATACAGAGTTTTGGCAAGGAACTACGATCACTGTTAAACAAACGTTAAAATAAATTACAATCATCAGATCTCTAAAACCTCTTAATAGTTACTAACAACAATCAATATAACATACTTCTTTACATACTGCTGCTGTTTCGTTTTCATGAAGACGGGTTTTGGCAAGAACATCAGCCATAGAGCCAATTGCCAAATATTCCATGATTATCTAAACAAATAAAGTTTAAAATTTCACTTACATTTTATTTTTTAATAAAATTATACCTAACAATGAGACAAAATAATTTATTTTTCCTATTTTATGATTCTGTCAGTTATCATATATCTAATAAAAACAGAAAAGTTCTTCACATAATCGTTCATGAAGTAGGAACTGAAGTAACATCAGTTGTTTAACATTTTTTAAGTGTGGGATTTTTATTGTCTAGAAAGATTTGTGGTTCAAAAAATATATGAACTCAACTTCAAGTGTTAAGGAAGCGTGAATCAGCAAAAAACACTTTTCTACAATTTTGTTGCTTCTTCAATTCTAACTTTTATTTTTCTACCTCAAAAGATGTTTTACATTTTGTGAAATGTGCTCTTTCATATATTGGTAACTAAAGCTGTAATTTGATTCCCAACATTTATAAAATATTAAATTGAACTGTATTTTGTCTAAGAAAGTGAAAAGTTAATATTTATTGTATTACACCCGAAACAATGTTTACAGTTTTATATATAATGCTGCATTTGAGGGTATTGTATAAGATGTTAATAATTTAACAAATTCAACTTTTCCTGAATAAAATAATTTCAATAACCACGTGTAAAACTTTGTGTGTGAAACATACAAGAAAGATGAATAAAGCAAAGTAAAAGTAAAGAGTGCTAGAGTTACTGATAGAGCTCACACTGGAAATACAAAGTTATTGTGTCAGAAGCAAATGTGGCTGCGACCTCCCACACTAAAACTATCACGTATTATTTATAACTATAATTTAAACAAAGCAGACCTATGAAAGTGATATGTAAAAATATTCTTAAACTTGTAGGGTTGCTTGAAATTGACCAGTTAATTAAATAAAAACAGTACGTTAACCTACACACTATAACAGGTAAGATTAAAAACAAAAGAGAATTAATATGTTTGTAACACTAACAACAATTACCCAGAGTTCATCACCATCAAGAAAGCTATCCAAATAACTGACTATGTTTGGATGTTTATATTTCTTCATTATTGAAAGTTCGGTGATGATAAGGTCTTTTCTGAGTTGCTTCATTACATTAATCTTTTTAACAGCAACTTCCAACCCAGTCTCAGTTGTTACTGCAGTATAGACAGTTCCTGAACCACTAAAACAATAAAAGAAAGTACACTACATTACAAAATTTTTACTTTTTCTTGTTCCTGGGCAGAAAGTGTTATATCCCAATTGCTTATGCCTAACGTAAATGGAAAATACCTATTTTTCTCTTCAAACTTTACTTTTGTGACCTGGTTAATGAAATATTCAAATTTACCCATTTTCCAGAGCATTCCATGTAGATTCAGTGCTAAGTAGCTAATAAAGAATTTTCTCGAACTTTCTAGAATGTGGTAGGTCTTCCAAGAATTTACAAAAACCTTTTGGAATTTTCTCGAACTTTTCATGGTAATATATATACAGGGGCTCACCACTAACCACTTCAGTTTAGTTCTAGCTCCCAAAGTGAATACATAGACCTATCTGATTTTATTTATGATGGCATCAAGAAGCTGCAAGCACTCTCCGGACGCATTCTGCTATGTATGTAGCCAGTTTATCAAGAGTAACCAGTGTGAGAGAAGAAAAGAAGAATCCGTCAAAATCATCCAAATATTGTTTCTGGAGACAAGAGTCAGATTCGAAGTGCTGATGTTGGAGACAGTTCCACGTCTGAAACAGGTATACTCTCCAGCCATCGAAGAAAGGTGTGATTGATACCAAAGGAGATAATCCAAGTGGGTATAGAATGGTAAGAGTGTGACAGATCGCACTAAGCAAGCGAACTATATCCAAAACCCATGCTTCTGGGACCAACATCCATACTGTGGGAGGATGATGGTCATACTCTCTTCACCTGAAGTTCAAAAGACTGAGAGAATGTCAAACCACCCCAGACTTCAGAACAGAGCACATTTTAAGAATGTAAAATGATATATCAATCTGGGAACCCAATATCCAATCCTCATAAAATGTCTACCACAGAGAAATTAACTCTCTCTCAAGAGTGAAGCTGACCAGAACCAACTCAGGTGCAGCAACATCCTCGGAATAAGATATACACAATGAGAGCAGAAGATAAGGAACTGTAACATTCCTCAGCACCTCTACTACGACCCACGACACAAATGGAGTATATAATTGAGCGTGGAAGATCGATATCTGTAATACAAGTATGAGGACTTATGTTGGTTGGTTTTACTCTAAATCCAAACCTCAACCATTGGCAACTGACATCGAGGTCTGGGTAGGATGAGAGATCCAAATTTATGGGTTCAACTGAAATTTGACGTCTTACTTCTTTGGTTTTTGTATGCTTTAATGTAGAGGTTATCATGCCTTCTACACCAACAGAACACCACCACCCTACTCTGCAGTGAATGATATTTCTATATGGAATTTTAAGGCATTAAATCATTAAAAAGTATGCCTCTGGAATCCACCACCCTACCAGCTTAGAAATGGAAGGTAGTAAGGACTACCAATCTCCACTAGAAGAAAAGGGAGGTGCATAAAACACAGTGGAGAGACTAAAGGAATAATAATACCTGAAACAGTGCAATGGATGACCACAAAAACCCAAATTTTAAAAGCAGACCATGATGACTTACTCAATACAAGACATGGTAGGGATGGACAGCTATCCTATTGTTCTTTAGCCATGTAGGCCATGAGTGGTATGGCCTGAGACGAGCGTATTTGTAAAGAAATTCCATCGTGAGGAAAACCTTCAAGGGATCTTTCCAACAGTATGGTGGCGCAGAATGGCCAGGTGGTTGAGGCACTTGACTCGTAATCCGAGGGTCGCACGTTTGAATCCTCGTCACACCAAAAATGCTCACCCTTTCAGCGGTGGGGGCGTTATAAGGTGACAGTTAATCCAACTATGCGTTGGTAAAAGAGTAGCCCAAGAGTTGGCGGTGGGTGTTGATGACTAGCTGCCTTCCCTCTATCTAGTCTTACACTGCTAAATTAGGAACGGCTCATGCAGATAGTCCCCGTGTAGCTCTGCGCGAAATTCAAAACAAACAAACCAATCCAGCAGTATGCACTGCATAGCCATGAAACATAAGAAGCAAGTCAATATGGCTGAACAGTGTGAATTTCAAACGTTAAAGAAATTCTCGTCTGGAATCGTCTACATGCCCGACTGAAAAACAAACTGAGATCTGGAACAAACTACGAAAGGACAACAAAAAAACAAATAAGCAAGCGAACTATATCCAAAACCCTATATCAGTTGCAAAAGAAGGCAGATAGACGGTAAAATGTAGAAAGAGAAATATCACAAACAGAGTATGGTTGCAAAGGGACAGAGAGGCAGGAAGGAAAATCACAGATGGAAACCATTTGGCAATGTAACATTGAAGAGCACGCACAGGAAAAAAAGTATTTCTGATTTACACATTAGATAAGAGTAAAAAACAAAAGGAAGGTAAATCAGAGAAAAGTAGAATATACTCTCCATAGTCTTTTACGTTTTGGAAAATAAAGAGCAATTCAACTAAAGAAGAAGATATGTAGGATGACAAAGAATAAATGAAATATCATTGGCAAATAAATCAGACTACCAACGTCCAAGATTAAGAAGATAATGAAAGAAATATTAAGAAAAAGTTGGAACATGAAACATGTGGAAAGTTGTTTGAATGGGGGCTAATTGAGGCATTGGAGAACCACATTAAAATATGAGTTAAGAAAAGCCACAGAGGACGACAAATCTGAAATAAACTTATCAATATGGAGGGAGAAGTAAATACCCTATGATACTGGAAAAAAATGAAAAATGTGGGACAAAGCCAACCGATAACATTACACCAAAGGCCATAGAGTATTCCAAATCAAAAATCCAAGTAATAATCTTATAAATACAATGAACAATGGTCCAATCAGCTGAAAACTCCAGGCCCAGAAACCAACGTCACAAAACATTCCATTTATGTTACTAAAATTCCATGGAGGAGGGGCAAACGTAACATTCCAGAAATAAAACTGCATATTCTAACAAGCTTAAAACATCTCACAAAGGATCAGGTAAAAACCAAGGATGAAGATGGAGGACAGAAAGAGCAAGATGAGGCACTGATGACTGAGTTGCAAAAGAAGGCAGATAGACGGAGAAAGAGGAAGCTGGATAAGTCGGGGAAATCACGGCTGAAAAGGCCAATGATGGGCAATGAAAAGAGCCTGAGATTGAGTGGTATGGATGAAAATATTATCCAATGAGAAACTTGCATGTGATGAAAAATATATAGGTATTTGTTGGTTCAGTCATAACTGAAGCATTAATAGTCATGGCGAGAGGATAAGAGACTGGAAGTGAAAATAGAAGTAGTTGGTGGTTGAGGGATGTGGTAAGGACATCAATGTAAGGAGTATCTCACTGTAGTTGAAGCCACCGGAAAACGAGAGGACCAAGAGACCACTTCATTAGATAGTTTTTGTTTGGACAAGAAAGATGATCTGCGGCTAGACTGAAACACCGAGAACGTGACTCACAGTGATATGAATATCATGCGTGTTGACCAAGAAACTAAAGTCCAACAAAATAAAACATATTGAGAAAGGGTGCCACTTTGGTGATTCGGTTACGCAACCACTGCAAAACTGATGATTGAATTATGACAAACGATGTCTGATCAGATGCAGTAAATGATCCTAAATCCAAAAGCTCCAAAGTGTTGATATGATAAGACTTCTCAGCTACAAACCAACACCCCGAAGCCTCTCTGTTAATCGACCATTTCCCTCTATTCATGAATGAAACAAGTAAATTCGAAGGAAGACGATAAACTGGAATATACTTGCCTATGTGTGAATTTTGTCCATTTACTAAAATAGTTCATTGTTTATCGTAGGAGGAAGAGCAATAGATGCCTGCAAAGGTTCCTGTGCAAGATTACTAATTGTGAAGAGCTCAAATATCAACTCAATCACAAGGGATTAGAGCAGTCAGGGCAGACCACAATCCCAAAAGCGATAGCACCACGTGAACTGTAATAGATGGAGGGACCAGTAAGAATGCAGTGAACTGAAACGTCCATTGAATGAAGTCGGTAAGTAGAAAATTAGGCCTTACTAAGATGTGCATTGAAAAACACCCAAATGGGTCAGATATTAGGAATGTTGAAGGAAGACGTCTCTGGTATGATTAAACAGCCCACTCGACTTATCATCTGGAGAACGTTAAGAGTATAAAAGGCAAACTCCTGTTCAGAATAAGCTATTAGTAACCAGTCATCCATATAATAATGAAAACATATCCTGAGAACAGAGGAATGTCGAGAGAATCCTAAACCTATTCAATAAAAAACACAAGTGGCCAAATCAAGGATTAGTATGCAAAGCTGATAACTCACCCCAAAGATATGGTCACAACTGCGGAGCTATAAGGGAAATATTTTTAAATGCTACTGAACGTATAACAAAAATTAAACAAAAAGGAATATATGTTCTTATAAAAACAGAAAACTGAGTGATGAAGTGATATTATTAATGTAAAATAATACATTCTAATTAATTAGTTCTACGTTCCAAAAATGAAGTTTTTGTCTATAATATTTTAGTACTGAGTACAAATTTACCTCTAAGCCACTATACCATTCTTTTGAACACAAGACTTTCAAACTCACCCTTGGCTAATTTGTTTCATATTTGTATATTTCTCATTGGGGTCTCCCTCAGAAACAATACTTCTCAACACTGTCATGACTTCCTCGTCTGTCACTTCTTTTTCATTTTCCTTGGTTGACGTCTTATTGCTGTCTTTATTTGGCTCCTTCAAAGAAACAGCAGTTCTAAACTTCTCCATGTTTTCTTCATCTGTCAGTTTCTTGTCCTCAGGTTTGGTGGACACAGTCTGCTTAATTATGACGACATCTTTCTCATCCAGTCCAAGTGGTGAGTAGTTCTTGAGTTCTTCTTTTTCAACAGATATTACGTACTGGTAAAGACACGTAGTTATTAATTTTGCAACTCTGGCGTAATCAGAGGCGTATTTAGGTAGAGGTTAGAGAAGGCTCAGTCCCAAAGCCTATGATCTTAATGGGAGCCCACTGATAATTTTATTCTATGTAAAATTACGTGGGTGTGAAATCCACAGAAATTAATAGCCCCTGGGATTACACAACCTTAAATCTGCTACTGGAAATAATAATTCTAAGCCAATGATATATTTGCAGGTTAACTGTGAATCCAATGTTCTGTCACCAGTAGTCATCAAAGAGATGCTTTTGAATTATATAAACCCAAGACTGTGGAAAACTACAAACACCTAGACTGCCATGTGTAAAACCCAGTGAAATAACCCCAAAGTAATATTTAACACCATGGTCTGAAATTTTTCATTTAAACCAACTGAAGCTTTGTGCTGTCAGTTACTGTTTGTATTACAGTAGAACACTCCTGAACAAGCTGTGAAGAGAAATGTTGAGGGTCTAACTAAAGAAAAAAATAACAAATCTGGAGGCTCCCATTAGCACTGCGGGCTTATGCTGCTAAAAATCAGGTTTCAATACCCGTGTTGGGCTGAGCACAGATAGTTTTTTGTGTACAGGGTGGCCCGTAAGTTCCTACCCATCCATATATTGTGTCTGAACAACGTTATAATACTAATGATGAGTTGAAGGCAGCTGTTACCGCGGCATTTGGAACAATAACCACTGCTATGTTGAGGAAAATGTCTCACAGAACATGGCGTCACATAATATTATGCAGCGAGCGAGAATGAGGGACAGCACACAGATACATTGGATACTTAAGATATATGGATAGGTACGGACTTACGGGCCACCCTGTAGTTTTGTACTCAAGCACAAACAAATCGATTTGGAGTAATACAGTTGTTTACTCGTAGTAATGTATTTTATACACCAATACGCACAACAGAAAGTAAATAATATAAAGTATTATAAAACAACTACTAAAATATCACAAAAAACATGCTTTTGTCAACAAAGATTAATTATTATCTCTCGACTTTTGTATAGAATGTTATTAATTACACCATTAAAGTTACCTACAAGGTTGAATATCGTATTCACACAAATAATCAACCTCTCGTTTTTATTCTCGCACCTCTTGCTTTATGCCGTTGGTGCAATATAATTCATTTAATGACAATAAAAAATAAGAAAGCCTACACAAGTAATCCTGACATTTAGTTAGTGTTTAATCATCAATAAATAATACAATAGATAATCCTGTGATTTCGTACAAATTAAAGTTTTTGCTGTTGATTTGTTTAATTGCCTAAGGGATTCTCAGGAAATATAATGCATCAGATTGAGTTAAAATCTCACCTTTAATACCCGAAGTATTAGATGGCATAACCCAAGACCTACGAATGCAATAAACACCGCAAAGTAGATTATAAGGTTCCTTAGGTTGTGTAAATATGAACCTTCCACTGAGCAACCTTGGTTACATCTCCTAAAATCAGGATAACTGATAATAGAAAGTAAATTTAGAATGTTAAGTAGTCCTACTGTAATTTATGTAACATTAGTCTTATATACATATCGATAATATAGATACATATCTTTGCAAAAATCCGTACGACCAACTACAATTACATTTCTGTAAATATACGGTAACTGTAAAAATTAGCACAAAAGACTTGCTTCCTTAATTATTCATTCCACAACATGTTTAAAGATACAGCTAATTAATGACGCATTCAGTCCAATAAAAAGACAATATCATCTTTGTTTGAGACCGATATGTTTCGCAAATTCTGTTAACACGAAATAATCAAGTTAATTTTTTACTGATAAAACTATAAAAACTGGTCTTATCGAATCTCATGACTTACCCGTAACCAGGATATTTGGTGTTCATGATTGAGATCAGAAAGCTTTTCAATTTCCACCCATGGTTATTTTTTTCATGGGTTATTTTCTGTATGTATGTTAAAAACAAAACTTGGAAGACAAGTGAAGCAATAATTAGTGATGTAATGACGAACAGTGAAAATCTCAGTAGCTTGATGGCTTTCGACAAATTTGATCTTATTTGTCTTAAATACATCGCAGTTAACATTATTGACATACCACATACGAAAAGTAAGTATACTTTTTCGAGTGGTAGCAATTTTTCCACCCACGGAGAGTAAATCAAAATTATACGACTAATATAAATATCATAAGCAAGCATATCCATTTTCTCAGAACGTTTTTTGAATCAATTTGACCGTTTTTTGCAGTTCGAACTGATGTCTTAGCAACAGACGAGTCAATTGTTGTTATGAGGGGTGGTCATTGCTGCAGTTTTCTATTTTAATGGCAAGAACAATAATATGTACTACTATACCAAACTTATTTAGTTGAAGACAGCAAAGGTTTTAAAAGTTGAAGAAAAAACTCGTGTAAAAATATTCATTAAATAAATGTTCTAAAGAAAATAGTGACTAACATCTAATTTCGTATGAGCTTTTTCTGGAGGGTTTTATTTAATATTTTCAACAAAATATAATTTCAAATTAAGGAAGCATCGACAGTAATGTGTTTTACATACATGTAAAAAATAATTCTAGTACGGTAATTTGGGAGGGATATTTGGTAGTTAGGTGCTGTATTATAAACGTAGGAAAAGCTTTATTACTCCATGATTATTGGTAGTTCTTAGAAACTGTCCTATACTTTTATAATTTTTGTTAATACAACATTATCAGATTTAATCAGAGTATGATTAAAACTAACAAAGCTTTAGAACATTATAATTTATACACTGCTATTTCAATTTCTAGTACATAACCCTTCAGTATGTCAATGGACTCATACCGCTAAACACCGGCTTTCAATCCTTGTGGTCAGCAGAACACATATAGCTAGCTCACTGTGTGCTTTTATGCCTAATTCCAAATAAAGAGTTATAGTATTATTTTAATTGTTATGCTAAGTCATAGCGATTTTGACTAGCAGGCGTTAGTATCGCACTACATATTTGGATGGAATATTTACGTTAAAAAGTATGTTGTTATTGATTTGTTTAATGTTGCGTTAAAGTCGTTCACAATGTTTAAAGTGATTTAACGCATCTTGCCGAGAGGCTTAAAGGGAAAAATACGATATGAAGAGAGCGTTAATTTGCTGTCAGTGGCTTTGCAATTTGTGTTTGATATATGTACTTTTATATTTTTTATACTAATTCTTATGTGAGTATAAATGTAATAACTAACATTTATTCATTTATTCTGAAGTGTACAAATGTAATACATTTGCAATTTATTCTTCATTTCTTTACATTCACACAGTGCTGGCTAACTGGCAATAATGTGCAGATAGCCCCCTCTCTCTCTCTCTTGCTTTTGTAATTAATGTATTCTGTAATGTTTGTAGTTTGGTTTGCAGTTGTTTTATACTTACGTTAATCCATGCAGGAGCTGCAAAATCTATTACTGGTCTTATATATGTTTTGTATATTTTAATGATGTTTTCAGGTGTTGTTCCATAATTTTTACCAGTTAGACTCGTAGCATAATCTATTCTTCGCCAAATTTGAGTTTTTATGTTATTTACACGTTTTATCCAGGTAAGTTTAAAATCATGTGTTAGTCCTAAAATTTTGCAGATGTAGCAGTCTGGAGAAGCTCTCCGTTCATGTAAATCTGGGTATGTACTTTCTGATGTTTCGTTGATTTTGAAAATATCATTAATTGTGTCTTTGCTGTGTTTGTTTTAATTCCATATTTTTGGCAGTATTCACTAAATTTGTTTAATTAAGGTTGAATGTTAGTGGCTGCAATGTCTGGTGTAGGCAGATAGCCCTCGAGTAGCTTTGCGCGAAATTCAAAAACAAACAAACTGGCAATAACTTTCATAAGTTAACTCTCGAATTTTATCTCATATTTAAAAACCTGTAGTGAATCTGTTATTATTTCATAGCGTCAGAATTTATAAATGCTAGGTTACTGAGTTTCTAAAGTGTTTTAGAATGAGTAAATTATTGTACAACCGAAGTCAGTATGTTTGAAAATAATGATCTCAGTGGTACAGGGTATGTTAATGTGGGGGATAGTTATTATTTTGAGATTGTTTCGATATAATAGGGCTATTCCACGAGTATTAGGTTCTTTGCTTTATGTATTATTTATAAGTAGGAAGTTTAAATCGGCTGATTTTCTTAAAAAATGTTTGACTTATGCTTATGATATTCTTCTTGTATAAAATTACAAATAATAAATAAAAAACAAACATAATATTTTCTTATTTTTTTTGAAGTTCTCGAAAGTGACTAAGATTATCATGTGGTATAGTAGCTAAAATACTCGGTTCTTTACCTTCCAGACCCTGTTTCCATCCGGTGTAGGAATATTTTTTATTACTTTTCTAGTTTCTGTGGGTCGTTTATATAGAGTGAAATAATTTTTAACTGTTTATACAATTGTTAAATAGTTAATTATTATTATTCCCGGGCTAACAATCCAAGTTTGTACTTTTGTACTTGAAGAAGAAATGTCCTCATATTGAAAACGCTCATGTTGTAGGGTATCGTATTTGTGTGCTAAACCGGTTTCTTGAACCTGTTTCCCTGAGATTATTATTGTCAACATTATTAAGACATTTATTGTCCCGTATTAAAATATTTTTTGTTATTTTCTTCCCAGATAGAGCAGTCAGTATTTGAAGCTATATTTATTTCTGTGTAATATAACCAACACTGACATCTAAAGAAATGATTTTCAGTTTATTCGATTTAACTACCCTGAAAAGTGCACTGTTGTATAATTATATAAACAATAGAACTCCAGAGAGATAATTTAATTACCATTTCAAATAAAATAATTTCTTCTACAGCTCTTTGAGCTAATAATAAACATTTAAATATATAGTGTGGTTGAAATTGTTTTTTTTTTAAATTTAGAATCTAAATTTTATGTTCGATTATCTCGTGAATTATGCCTTCTCTTCAACTTACTGGCAAGCGTAAATACAAATAAAAATAAAATATTTCTGAAATTATAATGGGTTTCCTTAACATTTCTCTTGCTCCTTCAAGCATTTTATCCAAATTCGCTCTCAGATGCTTCCTTGTGGCACAGCGGTATGTCTGACTGAAACCGTTAAAACAGTTTAGATATTCGTGATGGGCAAAGCACAGACAGCGCATTGTATATATTTGGGCTCAATTCAAGCAAATAAAAAAATGCTGTCAAGTTTTATGTGGACTCACTGTCTCAGCAAAAAACTCACAATCTATGTGTTATAGGATCGAAGCACATCGTCGAACATCTGTGACGAAAATATTGTGATAGTAAAACTCACTATTCCTTGGTAAAAGTTACTGGTGGATGCTTTAGACTACTTATCTTCCCTCTCTTTCTATCTGCAGATGAAATATGGACGGCTAGCGCAGCTAACCCTAGCATGTTTGGTATAATGGGGATTCGAACCCGTGGATTACGAGTCGAATGCCTTAACTACCTGGCCACGCTCTGCCCCCAGAATTGTTTTGCGAGAATTTAAACAAGCAATCAGAGGAGCCAAATTTACTAGAATACCTATCGTGTCGCCACCATTTCTTATAATAGTGTGTAACACTTTCCACGACTTAAATATTTCAATAATGAAATAAACATGAACTTTAAATCTTCTTTAAAATATAAAAAGTCAAACAACAAGTTGTAATTTGATATTTTATCAACATAAAAATAAAGTTAGGTGTTTATATCTTCTGTGCCTTTAAACATCAATTTAGTTGAGACAGCCTTCAAAAATAACGCAGTTAGTTCCATTGTAGTCTGTCTATATATTTAGAGATAAAATCCAGGGTTCGATTATCTGGGATGAGCAGTGTGCGGATACATTGTATAGTTTTGAAAACAAGTAAAAAACTAATTTTTACAGTTGCTCTTTTTAAAGCACGAAATTTATATGAATTATTTTTTCCTGAGATCAGTGTAAAATTTCCCCGTCGATTAGAAATATTATGACATTACGTTTCCATAAGAAAATGATTTTAAGGTTGAGGGTTTAGGTTTTTGCATATATATAATAGTATTTTCTGCCCACGAAACAACTTCGCAAGGTGTGGATGGATCTTTAACACAATTCATATGATGGTTCATTAGCTCCATGCAGAAGTAGATACAATTTTTAGATTTGAATTTTGCGTTTTGCGGTTTTTATGGCCGTTTTTGTGTTTTCTTCTGCTACCTTACCTTCTGTGGATGGATCGTTCATGGGGTTTACGTGAAAAAAATAAACTTTCAATTTTGCGGTTTCTATGGGTATTTTTTTTACAATTTTTGCGTATCAGAGAAACAAATTTTATGTCATACGATAACATTTCTGTAATCACAAATTTACATAACTTCCAGGAGATGGATACTTCTGGTGGTAAAGTAAGAATTTCAGAAAAAAAAAATTTCTAAATTACCAGAACCGAAAACTTCATGCAGTCTTTGCACATTGCCCTACAGATGGCAAAACGAACATTTAAAGGACGAAATAGCACAAGATGGATATTGTTTTTAAAGCACAAAACGATTTATTGCTGCTATTTGCGTTTTCTTCATCGCAGAAAGTAAAACCCTAGGTTTAAGCCTTTTCAATCTGTAAACTTATCGATGACCAACCAAAAGGCGTATAAGATGGATACCGTGAGTACACGAACATTGCAACAGTGAATTTATTTGTGCCTTTATTTTACAGCTAGCTCTATTAGTACTGTGCAATGTTGTTTGGATATTTTGAATAGTTGCATTTTAATGTGGTATTTGCAGCCTTAAGGTACAAGTATTGTTCACGTTTGTTAAAATATAGGATAGTTGTTCACATTTTAAAACATTGTTCAAAACCAGCCCAGTCTTTAAGCACCAATTCCATTTGGTATACTGTTCACAGTAATAGGTTAATTGTATATTGAAATCAATCATTTTGTTTATCAAGTCTTCTTAAAGATTCTGAGACAAACTATTACTTTATTAAAATTTATAACACGTAGAAATAGTTTTCAGTACAGTGACGTTTATGAAACATTTGATATTTGTGGCTAATACGCCAGTTAACATAACCTTCAAATATGGTGCAATATATACTCAATAAAAGCAAGAAATCATGTACCACATAAATATACTAGTTAGTCCCCTGTGTTCCCTGGTGGAACAGCGGAAAGTTTACGAATATCTGGTGTTCAATTCCCAACAGTGGACACTACAGAGAGCTCAGTATGTCTTTGATCTAAAAGAAAGAGAACAAAAATAGCCAATCCTCTATTAATGTCTATAAGTTGAGTTTACTTATTTTTTTAGAAAATAAAAGCAAACATTTACCTCCAACGATAACTTATGAATGATGAAATAACAATATAAATTAATTCATTTTATAAAATACTTAATAATCCTATATATCTTTCCTTTTGTCTCTTTTCACAACAGTATCATAATATCATTATTCAGGGTTGTAAGGTATTCACTGAGGTGGTTGAAAACTAAATTTTAAACTGTTGGAAGGATAATAACAAAATAATTTGAATATTTTAGTCTACTTTTAAAGTAACATTATTAATTGTTTTCATGATAGTTGCTACTATTGTATTTACGTTGTCTTCTGTTCCTTGGCCGCCATGTAGTACAATGGGATATCTGCAATTTTACAACACTAGAACCTGGGTTTCAATACCCATGGAGGGCAAATTGCAGGCTCTTTGAAATTTTATAGCAAATTCCAATCAAACATGTCCAAATGATTAGGGAGCTTGACTCTACATCTGAGAGTTCAATTTGAATCACCATTACACCACATGTACTCAGCCATAGGGACGTTATAAGTCACGGTACATCCCACTATTCCTTGATAAAATATTAGCTCAAGACCTGTTGGGGGATGGTGATAACTAGCTGCTTTCCTTCTACTTTTTCACTGCTAAATTAGCGACTGCTACCACAGCTATCTCATATACAGTTTGTGTGAAATTCAATCCAAACAAACAAACTGCTCCCTCTCTGTGGCTGGTTAAAATTTCTGTGGTCCCAGGGGCTAATAATTTTTGTGGTCCCTACATCCTATTTAGTTTTACATAGAATAAAATCATCAATGGGTTCCCATTAAGACCATAGGGAGTGGTGCTGGGTCCCATCTGCCCCTTACCAAAATTTGCCAATGCTCCTTCTACCAGTTAAGAGCTTATAATGTAACTTTGTATTCAACAACAAACAAAATATTTTTGGGATATAAATGCCTATTATTCCTATTGTCTTTCAAGTAATGTTTATACAAAGAAATGAAAAGTATATTCTTCTACATTCAATTTTTTGTTTTTTAATATCCAGAAATTTTCTGATATAAATTTTACTGGGGTCATGTTTAAAACACTAAGAACACAAAACAGGAAAAATAAAGAAGATAAAACACAACCACATAAGTATAAAGTACACAAGTAACTGTACGTTTAAAATCGTATCATCAAGAACCAATCAAAGGAGAAAACATTTCCTTTTATGGAGATTAATCACAGACTATAAAACTGTAATTAATTCCTATGATAGAGAATAAACGTTTATTATTGTACCCAGGACATAACATACAGAAAGAAAACAGATAATCATTGATTACTGTACCCAGGATATAATAAACAGTTAGAAACACATGAACATTGATTATTGTACCCATGATATAACATAAAGAGGTAGTACAGATAAACATTGATTATTGTATCCAGGATATAATGTACAGAGGTAAAACAGATGAACATTGATAACTGTACCAAAGATATAAGAACTCGCAGGGAATACAGATGAACATCGATAATTGTACCCAGGATATAACATACACAGGTAGAGCAGTTGAACATTGATTTCTATACCCAGGATATATCATACGGAGGTGAAATTGATTATCATTGATTTCTATACCCATTATATAACATACAGAGGTAAAACATACGAACATTAATAACCGTACCTAGGATATAAGATACAGAGGGTGTACAGATGAAAATTGATTATTTTACCCAGTATATACCACAGTAAGGTAGTACAGATGAACATTGATGACTGCACCCATTATAAACCTACAGAGTTAAAAGAGATATACATTGATTCCTCTACCCAGGATATAACATGCACAGATTGAAGTGATGAAAATTGATTATATTACTCAAGATAGAACACAGAGAGGCAAAACAGATAAACATTGATAATTGCATTGAGGATATAAATGGCAGAGGTAGTGCACATGAACATTGATTATTGTACTCAGGATATAAAAAATAAAGGTAGGACAGATGGACTTTGATTACTGTACCCAGGATATGATATACAGACGTGAAAGAGATGAAAAATGATTGCTGTCATTGGATATAATATACTAGGGTAATGCAGATAAACATTGATTATTGCACACAGGATACAAAAATACAGAGATAAAACAGATAATCATTGAATACTGTTCCAAGAATATAACATCCAGAGGTAAAACAGATAAATATTGATTCCTCAACTTAGGATATAATATACAGAGGTAGATGAGATGAACAATGATAACTATACCTAGAATATAATATATAGAGGAAGTACAGATCTTTTATTACTGTTCCCAGGATATACTAAGAAAAGTAGAACAGATGAACAATGGTTATTGTACCCAGAATGTATCATACAGAGGTGGTACTGATGAATTTTGATCACTCTACCCAGATAAACATTGAATATCGTGCCAGGGATATAATATCAAGAGGTAAAATAGATGAACATTGTTTATTGTACCCAAGATATAACATACAGAGATAAAACAGATAAACATTGATTCCTCTACCTAGGATACAACATACAGAAGTAGAACAGATGAATATTGATTATTGTACCAATGATATAACATAGAGAGGTAGTACAGATGAACATTGATTACTGTGCCCAGGATATAAAAGACAGAGTTGAAACAGATAAACTATGATTATTGTACCCATGATATAAAATACAGAGCTAAAATAATTGAACATTGATTATTGTAGGATATAACATTCAGAGATAGTAAAGATAGGCATTGCTTGTTGCACTCAGGATATAACATCCAGAGGTAAAACATATAAGAACTGGTTACAGTATGAGGATAAAACATTCAGTGGTGAAACAGATGAGCACTGATAACTGTAGCAAGGATATAACATACAGATGAACATTGATCACTGTACTCATGATATAACATACAGAGTTAAAATAGATAAACATTTATTCCTCTACACACGATATAAAAAGGAGAGGTAGAACATTTGAAAATTGATTGCTGTACCCAGGATATAAAATGCTGGGGTAAAAGAGATAAACAATGATCATTGTAGCGGGGATATAAAATACAGATCTAAAACAGATAAACATTCATTATTGTACCCAGAGGTAAAATGGATGAACATTGATTACTATACCCAGATATAAAATGCACAGGTAAAACAGATGGACATTTATAACTGTACCAAGGACATAACATACAGAGGTAAAACAGATGAGCATTGATAACTCTACTGAGGATATAATATATACAGTGAGTACAGATGAAAATGGATAATTATACCCAGGATATAAGATACAGAGGATGAACAGATGAACACTGATTACAGCACCCACTATAAAAATACATAGTTAAAACTGATATATATTAATTTCTACCCAGGATATAATATACAGAGGAAGAACAGATGAACGTTGATTATGGTACCCTGGATATAACATACAGGGTAAAAGCAGATAAATACTGAATATTTTACCCAGGATAAAACATACAGAGGTCAAACAAATAAACATTAAGCTATTGTAAACAGGTTATAACATAGAGAAGTAATTCAGATGATCATTGATTACTGTACCCTGGACATAACATAGAGATAGAAGAGATGAACATTAATTGCTGTATCCAGGATATAATGCAGGGGTAAAACAAATGAGCATTTGTAACTTTATAAGGATTTAACATACATAGCATAAACAGACAAACTTTGATAACTGTACCCAGGATATAACATACAAGAGTAAGGCAGATAAACATTGATCATTTACCCAGAACATAAATTACAGAGCTCAAATAGATAATCATTGGTTATTGTTCCCAGGGTAAAATATATATATAAAAAAAAACAAATTAATACTGATTTCTGTTCATGAGATATAACTTACAGAGGTGACCCAAATAAACATTGATTACTGTACCCAGGATATAATATAATAGGGTAATGCAGATAAACATTGATTACTGTACAAAGGATACAAAATACAAAGATAAATCAGTTAATCATTGATTACTGCACCAATGATATAATATACAAAAGAAGATGAGATGAAAATGGTTAATGTACCCATGATATGACATACAGAGGTAGAGGAGATGAACAATAATAAATGTACCTAGAATATAACATACACATGCAGTGCAGATGAACATTGATTACTCTACCCACATTATAACATATAGGTTAAAGCAGATGAACATTGATAACTGTAACCAGGATGTAACACACAGAAGGAGTACAGATAAAGATTGATTATTGTATCCAAGATATAACATACAGAGGTAGAACCGATTAACATTGATTACTGATTTAACATACATATGTAAAAACATGAACAGTGGTTACTTTACTGAGGATATAACATACAGAGGTGAAACAGATGAGCTCTGATTGCACAACACAACAATTTTTTTGAAAAGTTTTGCTTCCTGAAAAGTTTTTGCTGATTGTGACAGGTACCTGGTGGGTATGCACAAATATAGTTTTGGTTTTGCTTCATCACGTAGGAACTCTGAGAAGTAGACGGTTAACTGTTTACCGGCAATAACGTATTTAATTGCGTTTGTGTTTCTAATATGCCATTAAGTTCAATATAATTGAAAGTGTTTTGCCCCTGATTTTCGTTTGTATTCAATGTCCAGTGCATCATGTTGCAGTGTCCAATAGTAGTCAGCAAGCATTGATGGATTCCAGTTGCCCTGATATCGTTTTTCCATTGTAGCAGTATCCTGATAAAACTGAAGATTTTGATGAAACGGCATGTGATGCGCAAATTTGGATGTGATTTTCGTGATCAGCCACCAAACATCTATAAGGAACACCCAACAGTGCTCAAGAAGCAAAAACTTTGTTGTGCAGTGTTATTTTACCCACTATATAACATACAGAGGTTGTACAGATGAACATTGATTACTATACCGAGGATATAAAATACAGAGTTAAAACAGATAAACTTTGATTATTCAACCCAGGATATAAAATACACAAGTAAAAAATGATGAGCATTGATTATTGTACCCAGGATATTACATGGAGAAGTAGTAGAGATAAGCATGGATTACTGTACCCAGGATATAACTTAGAGAGGTAGTAAATATCAACATTGATCATTTTACTCAGGATATAACAAAAAACAGAGGTAGAACATATGAACACACAGAATATAACATACATCCGAGGGTATAACATACAGAGGTAAAATAGAAAAACATTGATAACTGTAACAAGGATATAACATACAGAAGGATTACAGATGATCATTGATTACTCTACCAAAAAATATAACATAGAGGTAGTACAAAGAACACTAATTATTGTATCCAGGATATAACATAGAAAGGTAACATTGATGAACACTGATAACTGTACCCAGGATATAACATACTGAAGGAGTACAGATGATCATTGATTATTTTACCCAGGAAATAACATAGTAAGGTAGAACAGGTGAACAGTGAGTATTGTAACCAAAAAATATAACAACACATAGGTAGTACAGATGAACATTGATTACTGTAATCAGGATATAACATAGAGAGGTAGAAAAGATGAGCATTGATTACTCTACCCAGAATATAACACACAGAGGTTTAAAACAGATAAACATTTATTTCCATACCGAGATATGGCATACATTGGTGAAACAGATGAACAATGATTACTGAATCAAGGATAAAACATAGAGAAGTAAAACAGATGAACATTAATTTCTCTACCCAGGATATAGCATACAGAGGTAGAACAAATGCAAATTGAATTCTGTATCCTGGATATAACATACACTGGTAAAACATGAATGTTGATAGCTGTAGCCAGGATATAAGATACAGAAGTGGTGCAGATGAACATTGATTACTATTCTCACAATATAACATACAGAGTTAAAACAGAAAACATTTATTCCTTTACCCACAATGTAACAAACAGAGTTAGAACATTTTAACATTGATTGGTGTTCCCTGGATATAACATGCGGGAGTAAAGCAGATAAACATTGATAACTGTACCAAGGATATAAAATACTAATCTAAAACAGAAAACATTGATTATTGTATTCAAGATATAATTTTCAGAGGTAAAACAGATGAATATTCATTCATGCACCCAGGATATAACATAGATAGTTAGAACAGTTAAGCATTGATTCTTGTACAAATGATATAACATACAGAGGTAAAGCAGATAAACATTGATTACTGTACCCTGGATATGACATACAGGTAAAGCAGATAAACACAGAATATTGTACCCTGGATTTAAAATACAGAGTTTAAAACAGATAAATTTGATTATTGACCCATGAAATAAAACACAGGGGTAAAACAGATGATTATTGATTGTGTTACCGAGATATAACATAAAGAGGTAGTACAGATAAACATTGATTTTTGTACCGGGGATATAATATATTGAGTGGGAAAACACATAAATATTAATTACTGTACCAAGGATGTGCAGCATACAGGTGTGTATATGAACATTGATTATATAACTCAGTATATAACATATAGATGCAGAACAAAATAACATTGATTACCATACCCAGGATATAACATACAGAGTTAGTACAGATGAACCTTTATTATTGTACCCAAGCTATATCATACAGAGGTAAAACAGATAAACATTGTTTGCTGAACCCACGATATAACATACAGTTACAGTGCAGATGAACATTGATTACTCTACCCAGGATAAGCTTAGAGAAGTGTACAGTGCAGAAATAAGCACCTGTGTGATCAACACCTGTGAGTGCATGTACCAATTTTCTCACCTACTTAGCATGTACAAAATGAACACCAGCCTGCATTATAATGTGTGGTCACTCTCATTATTTGTTGGTAAAAGAGTTGGCATTGAGCAGTTATAATTAGCTCCATTCTAATCATAAACTGGAAAATTTGGGTCAGCTATCACAGATTGCCTTTGAGTAGCTTTGTGCAAAATTCAAAAAAACAACATATTTATTTGTCTTCCAATTTTAATTTTAAAAACTAAAAACGAATTTATTCAATTAACAGAGACTCTGGTTTAGAAATCAAGAATTTTCCATGATGATGAGAAAACCCACTTGTAGAAAAATACATGTAAAATATTAGGTATGGGTAGAAAGCTCTTTGTATAGGAATAAACAATGTTTCGACCTTCTTCAGTCATCATCAGGTTCACAAAGATGAAGAAGATCGAAACGTTGTTCACACCCTCAACATGGAGCTTTCTCTACACACCACCAGCCAGTTTTACATATCAACAAGTTATTTTTTTTTTTTGTTTATACATTTTATTTGATACTTTCAGAAACTCTTAACAACAATATTAGATTATGAAATTTTTGCTAAGCAGTGTAATATAAATATTATGTTGGAATGCATTGTTATCAAAATGGATTGGTTTTTCACATATAAGAAGTTGTCGTAATGGAACTATTTCATTCCTTTGTGCTTCTTTGTTTTTTGCTAGATTTTACTGTTCAAAAGATGGGCACATATCTATTTGTCTGTGATTTATATCTATAATTTCTAATATAAAATATCACTTCTTTTGTAAGTACATTTTCACGAGCTTGCCTCTATTAGAAAGTCATGCACATGCGTCACGAATTCTTTGTTGATAAATGACAATACTCAGATGCAGACCCTCGGGGTTTACTTAGCATTAGTGCAAACTTTCAAGTTTCTAGATTCTTTTCTCTTAGAGATGATGGTCATATTTCTTTGGTATATAGTTTTTAACACAAAAGGATATGAACACTCAAGAAGGCAAAGTAATAATATACTGATGCAAACCCTTAGGGTTCACTTAATAAGGATGCAAAATTTCAAGTTCATAGATTCTTTGTCGTGTGAAGCTATAACAGTAAAACATAAACAGAGGTACATGTGCACACGAGTTTCTTTCTCTCCTTGTGATTTTATTTGTAGTATCAGGAACCATTTCTTCTTTATGGTGGTTTTCGCTAGCTGACTTCATTTAGAAGATGCACACACATGTGGATAAGTAATACTCAGTTTACACCTTCAGTATCAGAGGAATATTCAGGTGCTTAGTTTATTTCTCTTTCAAACTATGGCAGTCACACCTTTTCAATTTGTTTTTAAGTTAGCTAGCGTCATTATAACAATATGCTCGCATGTGTATCAATAATAATACTCAGGTGCACATCTTTAAGGGCTACTTAGTATCGTGCAAAATTTCAGGTTTCTAAGCCCTTACCTTTTGCAGATTGTGAGGTCAGATATTATTCTTTTCTACATGTTTTACCCTAATTTCCCTTACAAACAGAGATGCACGTATGTGAATAAGTAATAATACTCAGGTGCATATTCTCACATCTCACTTGGTATGTTTGTGCTACCCATCCCTAATAATTTAGCAGTGTAAGAGACTAATCACCACCATCAACTCTTGGGCTACTCTTTTACGAACAACTAGGTGAGATTGACCGTCATATTACAATGCCCCCACAACTAAAGGGACAAATAAAGCCACTCCTCTTTTGCACTTTATCAACAACCTTCAAACCTGCATTTTAAAAGAAATTTCTGTCATCACCACATATTCATGCAAGTTATTCTAATTACATCAAAATTGTCCATTCCTGTTACTTTTGTCATCATTTCTATTTTTTTACACTTCTAGCATTACAGTAGTAACAATTAAACCTACCCTTGTAACCACTTGTATCAATTCATGCATTAACTGTAAAAATGTTATTTTAATAACCTAATTTTATTTTTATTTCCTTATCTAGCTTACCTTATTGTTGTTGTTGCTTTTTATTTTAGCATAACAAACCACAATTTATTATATTGTTTACATGTTTCTTCACCTTGTAACATTTCTTTTGATGTATTAGACATGTTTTGTTTTTTGTTGTTGCTATGCAACTTGTGATTTGAATTGTTAACTTGTATCCTGTTGTTTATCAAATGTCTTGCACTTATAGAAAATTTAAGTGATTTACCTGAAAGCTTGTGCATTAATTTGAAAATGCTAAAAAAAGCAGAGACAGTCCAAATACATTATTTAATACAAAGAAAGCTTAATTTTGAAATAAAACAGTCCATCTAAAGTAACAACATTAAACCTGTTAACATTAGTTCAATAACAAAATGTGATGTTATTTACTTCAAAACGTTTGTAGCATTGTCTATCAGCAAAGACAAAATTTATTTTTCTCACTGCTGGAAGTAAAGGTTCACACTGGTATATTAATAACCTGGGCTCCAGAGAAATCCTTGTTACAGTTTTGTTTTTAAACTTTAGGCCTTGCAGATATTTTAATGTGATGTGGATTGCATTACACTTTTACTCATGTCATGAAATTTCGCTGTTAATAAAAAAAAACACAGGTTTGTGTTTTCAATTTCTGTATGTCACCCATTAAGAAAGTAGTTTCATATTGAACTTAAATTATTCTAACATATTATATTTTTATAAATTTATTGCAACTTGACAAACACATTAAAACCAATTTAACTGTTCTGTGATTCAAAATTTTGATAATTAAGTTCTTTTAAGAACTATTTGTTGTGATAATTATTAACCATCAAAATTTGTAAACACACTACTACTGCATACCTTCAAATCATGTTTGATCCTTATTCGGTACTGTTCATTTTTGGTGTTTTAACTGAATGAGTTCAATAAACAGAATTTGAAATGCAAAATATAATATATTAAAGACAAGAAAAAATATCATAATTAAAAGAGACAGTAAAAAAGTTTTTGTCTTGCAGTGTGGTTTTATTGGAATAAGAATATTGAAATAAAGTCATCCGATTTAAAACATTTGATAAATTAGGTTCGAAATTTATCATAAGAATAAATATAAATTATATTAGTAATTTCCTTGATGTATTATTAAATATTTAATTTCCTTTTTATATTATTTAGTGTGTATGATTTTAAAAATCATTTATTCTATATGATGTTACAAAAAGAATAACTCAAGAGTTGGTGGAGTGGGGTGATGACTAGTTCCCTTCTCTCTTGTCTTTTAGCACTGAACTGGGAAGAGCTCGTGCTGATAGCCCTCATGTTTTTTAATAATAAAAATCATGTTTATTTGAAATAAAAAGAAATAGCTTCTATTTTACATTAAGCAAGAAGCTACACTATAGCGCAGCTACCACAAGTACTAAGCTTGGTTTTATCCTTCAAGATCGCATATACATGCCAT